>NC_090444.1:142402265-142704848 GCF_031143425.1 Pleurodeles waltl | reverse complement strand
CACCATTGGTATCAGATTGTTAGGAACACTGTGATAATACCAAATTGAAGCTTTGTGTTTCTAAGCGCTATATTGAAGTTTGATCTTCGAAAATTCATATCTCTACTTTTGTATGCAGGATTTTTGTCATGCTGGTCTTGTTTCACCCAGATAAATATTGACGATTTTTCCAAACTGATGTTGAGTACTTTTGTGCTGTTTTCACTGTGTTACTGTGTGTGTGTTGCTACAAATACTTTACACATTTCCACCAAGATAAGCCTGACTGCTTGTGCCAAGCTACCAAGGGGGTGAGCAGGGGTTATCTGAGCTGTGTACCTCCCTTACCCTGACCAGAGTGAGGGTCTCTACTTGTACATAGTGCCAACTGACTGCCAATCAGAGACCCCATTTCTAAAACTGTTCATACCAGCAATGCTCATAGTCTGATTGTGGTATGTTCACGTTTTAATCCCAGACCAATAATCTGATTAATGTGACATCTGCTAGAACTCCTAAATGGATCTCTAAATAACAGGTGGGCATACTCTGATACTCTGCATTCAACTGTGTATATCCTGTGCACTTATACTTTAATGCTATTAAACTTCCATATTAACCCACACCAGCTTGTACTCTGATGACATACAATATGCACTCATAGTCCGATGTTATTGCGCTCCCATGCTTGCAGTCTGATACTATTCCATTTATCTGTTCATGCTATGCCTGCTTTTACTCTCATGGGCTACTATTCACCTGTTTTTACCATTTGTGCTTATACTCTGAAGGTATTTCATTCATGTGTTGATGCCAGACCTGCTCATACCCTGAACGTACTGCATGCACTTGTTCAAGAGAGATGCATTCATCCTTTGATTCTATTGTATTCACCTATTCACCATAGTCTGATGTTATTGCATTCACCTGTTCACAAGAGGTGCATGCATATTCGGATGTTTCTGCATTCACCTGTTCATGCGAGGTGCATGCATGGTCTGATGTTGCATTCACCTGTTCATGAGAGGCCCAGTCATAGTTTAATATTTTTGCATTCACCTGTTTTGTGAGGTGCACTCATAGTCTAATGTTATTTATTCACCTGTTCAAGTGTGGTGCATTCACGGTCTAATTTTCTTGCATTCACCTGTTTGTGCGAGGCACATGCATAGCCTAATGTTATTGTATTCCCATGTTCATGCAAGGTGCACGGCTAATGCTATTGCATTCCAATGTTCATGTGAGGCGCACTGCTAGTCTGATGTTATGGCATTTACCTGCTCACACGAGACACACTGCCAGCCTGATGTTATTGCATTCACCTTTTCATGCAAGGTGCACTGCTAGTCTGATGTTATTGCATTCACCTGTTCACACAAGGCGCACTACTAGTCTGATGTTATTGCATTCACCTGTTCACACAAGGCGCACTACTAGTCTGATGTTATGGCATTCACCTTTTCATGCAAGGTGCACTGCTAGTCTGAGGTTATTGCATTCACCTGTTCTTGTGAGCAGCACTGGTAGTCGGACAGTACTACATTTACCTGTTCACAAGAGGATCACTAATAGTCTGACGTTATTGCATTTACCTGTTCATGGAAGTCGCACTGCTAGTCTGATGTTATTGTATTCGCCTGTTCATGTGAGGGGAACTGCTAGTCTGATGGTACTGCATTCACCTGTTCTTGTGAGGTGCACTTCTGTTGAGGCCCACTGCGGGCCTCATTGTTAGACCTGACATCCTTAGGGTGGTCTTCCCCTAAACGTTTTGCCATACTTGCCTCAATTTTGCTGATCTGTTTTTTGTTGGCCTTAGGACTCTGGGCATTTTACCACTGCTATCCAGTGTTAAAGTGCATGTGCTCACGCCCCTAATATTGGTGTATCCACAATTGGCAAATTCAGTTTACTTATAAGTCCCTAAAAAAGTGAATTTTATGTGCCAAGGCCTGTCAATTAAATTATACAAGTGAGCCTCCAGCACTGATTGAGGCACCCACTTAAGTAGCCATTTAAACAAGTCTCAGGCCTGCCACTGCAGAGCCTCTGAATGCAGTTTCACTGCCATGTCGGCTTGGCACTGTAAATCTGGTGTTATTACATTCACCGGTTCATTCGAGGTGCACTGCTAATCTGATGTTAATGCATTCATCTCTTTATTCGAGGCACACTGCTAGTCTGATGTCATTGCATTCACCTGTTCACCTGAGGCGCACTCCTAGTCTGATGTCATTGCATTCACCTGTTCATGCGAGGCGCACTGCTAGTCTGATGTCATTGCATTCACCTGTTCATGCGAGGCACATTGCTAGTCTGATGTCATTGCATTCACCTGTTCATGCGAGGCGCACTGCTAGTCCGATGTCATTGCATTCACCTGTTCATGCGAGGCGCTCTTCTAGTCTGATGTCATTGCATTCACCTGTTCATGCGAGGCGCTCTTCTAGTCTGATGTTATTGCATTCACCTGTTCATGCGAGGAGCACCGATAGTCTGATGTTATTGCTTTCACCTGTTCATGCGAGGCGCACTGCTAGTCTGAGGTTATTGCATTCACCTGTTCATGCGAGGCGCACTGATAGTATGATGTTATTGATTTCACCTGGCCACTGGAGGTGCATTTTTAGTTTGATTTTATTGTATTGACCTGTTCACGAAAGGCGTACTCATTGTCTGATGCTATTGCATTCACCTGTTCACCTGAGGCACACTGGTAGCCTGATATTGCAGTCACCCGGTCACGCATGGCGCACTGCTAGCCTGATGTTACTGCATTCACCTATTGATGCGAGGCGCACTGCTGGTCTGATGTTAGTACATTCACCTGTTCGCGCGGTGTGCACTGCTAGCCTGATTTTATTACATTCACTTGGTCACGAGAGGCGCACTGCTGGTCTGATGTTAGTACATTCACCTGTTCGCGCGGTGTGCACTGCTAACCTGATTTTATTACATTCACTTGGTCACGAGAGGCGCACTGCCAGTCTGATATTATTACAGTCACCTGTTCCCACGAGTCACACTGCTAGCCTGATATTATTAAATTCGCCTGTTCACACGAGTCACACTGCTAGCCTGATATTATTACATTCACCTGGTCACTAGAGGCGCACTGCCAGTCTGATATTATTACATTCACCTGTTCACACGAGTCACACTGCTAGCCTGATATTATTACATTCACCTGGTCACGAGAGGCGCACTGCCAGTCTGATGTTATAGCAGTCACCTGTTCAACCGAGGGATGCTTACAGTCTGATATTACATTCACTTATTCAGACCTGGTCATATTGTAAAGTTTCTACATTCAATAGTTAATGCCAGGCAGACTCACTCTCTGATGCTGCTGTATTCACCAGTTCGCGCCTGGCCTGCTCCTTGGCACTTGGCTGACACCCATTTAATTGATCTTTAGCAAGGGGAACATCCCGTGCTTGTCTGGAGAGCCTGTGATGTTCTAGTGCAGATGGGTTTGCAGAACACTCCTCAGCAATCTTCGAGGCAAAGAGCTTCGCGGTTCTTGGAAATCCATTGTTCTCTGTGTGCCCAGAGAATCACAGCCCGACCCAGGCAGCTGAGGCTCACGAAAGCGGCAGCTTCCGAGACAAACGCACACAATGAAGGCAGATTTCAAGCAGCTCTCCACAGATCAGCTTTCCTCGCAGTCTGAAATGCCACATTTCTATATTTATCCACCATGTATTTTTGTGCGGAGTTTATTTTAGATGACACCTGCCAAATGGAAATTCCTTCACCCAGGAAAATCAATGCTCTCTCCCTCTGCACTCTGACACTAGTCTCCATCTGTGATGGAAGATGGATGAGTACTTTGTCCCTCTAATTACTTTCTTGTAGAAATCGTACTTGACTCACCTCTCCCCATCAAGCTACACCCTGCCAGGAGTCCGGCCATAAATCTCGCCATTAATACTGCTGCCAGATACTGGAGCACCGATGAGCAGGGAGCTACTAATACTATGGAAAAGGCAAACATAGCTTGATTTTTATTCAAGGCACCTGTTATCAAGTTGAACACAGGAAAGGCCTTTGTAAAACCAGCTCAAACTAAAAAGAGCATTGACAAAGTCAGTAAGCCTGGTTGGTTTGTGGTATCAGAGATATAACACAAAACTGTAGATAAGCAAAGAGACGGTGCGTTTAGGCTCAAGTGACAGTCATAAAAATGAACCACAAACAGGCATAGTGCTTCCTCAAGCAACACTGCGGGCAGACGTGCTCAATGCACTGGCAAATGATAATTTATGTGGTGTGTACTTTACAAATCATGGAGGGCACTAAAGTTAATCTTACTCAATGTATTCAAATCAGGCCACGTAGTTAATCCTTCAAGAAAATTGTTAAAAGATAAAAGCCATCATGCGTCAAGCAATGACAAGCTCATATTCAGACTCGTTTCTTAAGTGAACGTGATTCTGTATTGATCGGCATGTATATTTGTGTGGTTGTTTGGAAGGATAAGCATAGAATACACTGTAGTAAGTCAATGATTAGATGCCTGAAGGAGTAAATGGATGGATGACTACGTAACTGACTGGTTATAGGGTGAGTGAATTTAAGGATGGATAAATGGTACATTAAGTGAGTGCATTGATCAAAGGGTTAATGAACTAGTGAGTACATGATTTGATTGAGTTATTGCATGGGTGGATTTAGATTGGTTACACCATTCTTACAATCGAAGGCCCAGGAAGCAGTAGTGACTGTTATAAAAATGTCTAGAATTAAATATATTAAATAATATATATATATATATATATATATATATATATATATATATATATATATATATATATATATATATATAATATTAAATATATTATTCCAATGCCTGCCAAGAAGTCCAGCATTAGGCCACTGCAAGCATTATACCAAGAGTGGACCCCATTACTCTGTAAAATATCAAGAATTACCAATGTTGTGCTAATGCAAGGATTGTGCAAGAGCAGACACCATTATACCAAGAATTCCCACCATATATTAAGAATTATTGCCATTTTGTCTCTTCAGCATTGTCGCATTATTTGGCAACTGTTAATGTATATTCAAATGTACAACATCATTCATTAATCCCACCTGCAATTTTGGATTTGCCCATTACTCAGAATGCTTAGGTTCTGCTAGTAATCAATCACCTTGAATGTTTGTTCTTATTTGCATGTCTTAAGTGAGACTACATTTTCACCATTGTGGAGATGACTTGTCCGCATGGCCGCATTTTCAGCATCATTGATTAACTCTAGTGAATGTTCGATTTGCACCATCACTCAGTAATCATTAATGTTTTCACTCAGTCCCATGACTACCAGAACTACTGTAAAACCCTCTATCCTGGAATAAAAAAAACTCAACCAAAGGCTGCAGGACACTGAGGAATCAGCAGCCAGAATCACTCTCAACCTTCCATGCCGCACTCACATACAAACATACACAAAGAAGCAAAATTCAAACTCCTCACCCACCCCTTGAAGGCACTACATGACACTGACCCAGAGTACTTCAACAATTGTATCTACTTTCACAAGCCTTCAGGAGACCTCCACTTGTTTGGACGTCTACTTGTACTCATCCCATGCATACAGAAAACTAGATCTAGCAATCAAGCCTTCTTTTACATTAAAACATGAAATGACCTGCCACTTAATACCTTGCTTGGGGAAGTGACTATAAAATGAGGGATCTCTAGTACTAATGTCTGGAGTTACAGTACAGTTAGGGAGGGACACAGGGAGGCACATGCAAATACAAAACTACTCACTAAAGAGTAACCGGTTACTATTTTCCAAAGTTACATCCTCTTCTACTCTGATATTACTTCTGGCCAAACAGACTCAAATATACTCCAACCAATTCTTTGTGTAAGTCACACACTAAGTATAGCCAACTAATGGTACAGCAAGGCGTTCTCGCAGAAATCACTGGACACAGGAAATAACACTAACCCTTCAAAACAGGGAGACATTTTATGTTTCAAATATTATATTTGATAATTGAATGTATACACATATTTTGTTATATTAAAAAATAGACAGGCAAATTAAAATAAACATATCTAGAATTAGTAGAGAACACATTTTACAACAAGGCTTTAGTCACAATCTACATACATTCTGATGCAAGGGTTTGGGTGGGGTCTGCATGCTTGATTTCACCATACCCATCAACCAGTGAAAGTTACTACAAGATCCACAAACTACACACAGACTGCCACGTAGGAAGGTAAGCCAAAAACAAACTATGTTGATGAAAGTCTTGTTGCCTCACCCCTTGTTTTGATGAACAAATACTTGATGAGGAAAGATAGGCTATATAGGCAGGTGATCAACATTTTAGGATGTTCAAGGAAGCAGTCATTTCTAGAAAAAAACTTGTCTCCAGATGTAATCCGTCACAGGTTTGCAGGCTGGAAGCAGTTTACTACACCAAATTCCTGCACTTGGACCATCCCTGCCACAGGTCAAAATACTGTCTTCTTTCCAATTCCTGGCCAATGGATGTTTCCAGATGCCACAGACATCTCCACGTCAAGTCTGTTCTGACGTTTGTGACAGGTATTGGGATACTGCACCAGCCACCTGTTCAACACAATTTCATATTCACTGGAAAAAAAGGCAAATTTGTGGCAAAGGAATTTTATACCATTGCCCACATCCTTCGGGCCATGTGGTACTTCAGCAACTCCACCACAGGGAAAACCATTTCCACAATAGACACTACTGGAGTGCCAAAAAGGTCAAGCTTACAGCAATGCCAGCAGCTGCTTCCCTTTGTAGTGTGCAAGATTATTGTAGCCTGTTGTGTGTTTCACAGCATGATCATATGATGGGGCTTACATGTAGACCTTACCCCCTGAACTATGTCTTCTCTAGGCTCCTATAGTGATGCACAGGTGTGGGAAAGCATGATAGGGCCGCTTAGTTGCTCCATTTTAAAATGCACATTTTATTGTAGCATTTCTTTTTTGATGGTGACCTTTTTACATGGCTTTTCACTCATACGATAATTTACTGAGAATACTCTGTACATGCAGATTGTTTCTTGTAAGTGTTGCTGCCATCCAGTCTGTACACTCCGTCCAAGGCTAAGTACACAGAACACATTCACCTCTGACACGGAGTGACACGAATGGTGTTTTTATTATAAAAACTGCCTCTGTGTGTAATTTGAAGAGGAGCACTTTGGTTAAGATTATCCTGGAACATGGGACACCATGCCTGTGATGCAGCGTGGCTGACTCTGATGCTGATCCTGACCTCTACCCTGCATAGAAAAATAGCCGCACTACACCAGACCAGTTTGCTGACTTCTCAGTACATTTTATCCAGGTATGGGTGTTCGACTATCTCAATTGATCTGGCAGGGGGTACTCCCACTATGCTCTCGATAGTGTAGATAGCGACAGACAGGAGTGTACCAACATAATAACATTATCATAGTTGAACTGTTTATCTTTATCCCCATTTTCTTAATACTGGTTAGCATACTTTGTCTAGTTTGCTTGATAATCACAGCTCATGTTTTTTACGCAAAAATAAGCTTGTGCAATAAGTGTTTGAAACAACATTCCCACATCTTTCTTGTGTCTCATCTTGGGTACGCAGGGTGACAACAAAAGGGTAGATCAATTTCCATGATTTCCTTGGGCATCTGAATAGTCATGTTCAAGGTTGCAAATACCATCTGGTACCCTGGTTTAGTTAGGGGTTCAGTGGGCACTGTGAGCTAGCTAGGAATCATCTCATTATTTAATGTCACATAATTTCCTGATGGCATATGTGGGCCAAGTCCCTATATGCTGAAGTTTGTGTTGAACAGATGTACAGTCCTTCTTGATTCGTCTGAACCATATAATGCAGGGCAGAGATTAGAATCTGATTAGATTAGAATCTGATGATGGGAGACCTGTTGCCTCTTATGTTACTTAAGCTGCTAATTTGGTTGATGCATCACAATGGATTGTCAGTATTAAATCAATGATGAATGGTGGATTGTGACAGTGTTCACGTATCCCATCCAGAGGCACAACTACTGCACTACCATGATGTCACATCTAAAGTGGCAATTCTAAATGTAACAGGCATCTGCAAACACAACACTAAATAATTCATCAAAATATTACGCTGTACTCTCCATGCATCACCCAACCACAATAGGAATTTCAGCAAAGATCATTATATCTTACATATGGTGAATGGACATGTGGGAGTACAACTACATAGCCTGATATTCTAGATTGCTTCAAGGTCCAGCACTGCCCTCATGTTACATAATACCCATATTCGTTGAAGTAGGTGGATCACTGTTTGTGGTTTGGACCTCCTATGCCTCAAATGAAGGACCTTGTAGAAAATAAAAGAGCGAATCCCCCAAAAGGAAGAGTTGAGAGTTGAAATAAGCAGTCTTACTTCTTCAGGACTGGTTTTATTTGTTGTGAAATAATTTGCTCAATTCTTCAGTGCAGAGTAGTTTCATAAAACACAGCACAATTTATCCAATTGTTCCTTAGTACAAGGTATTTACATAAAACTCAGTTGGGAGGTGTTTTGCCCCCTAAACGGCTGACTTCAGCGGTGTAGGGGGCGAAACACGTGTCGGCTGTGTTTTATGTAACTACCTTGCACTAAGGAACAATTGGATAAATTGGGCATCATAGACATTTTGAAGCATATTGTTATTTCCTTAAAGTAATGGTAATTGTCAAATAATATACATTAAGGGCCAGATGTAGGTAGGTAAAAAATAGCGACTCGCAAATTGCGAGTATTTGCGACTCGCAATTTGCGAGTCGCTAACTGCAATGCAGGTAGAAACTGTGAGGACAATTTGCGACTCGCACACGGAGTCGCACCGCAGATAGCGAGTCCGCTGTTTGCGAGGTCGCTTTTTGCGACCGTGCAAAAAACGGACTCGCAATTTGCGAGTGGGTGTCGCAAATTGCGACTGTGCTGAAAATTGAAAGCAGGTGCTGCAGAACACTCTGGAAATCACTTCAGAACACTCAGGAAAACACTTCCTGGCACATGATGATGACATCACAGCCAGGAAGTTTACAAATACACCTGGGAGGAGGGAGGACCACACCCTTTTTCACTGCAGCACAGCTAACAAACAGAGCTCCAGCAACCATGGCTGACACTCCCAGGAAAAGGAAGCTAAAGTTTGCTGAGAAGGAGTTGGAGGTGCTAACAAATGAGTGCTGTCAGCACCATGAAGAGCTATTTGGCAGGGCAGCCCTCACTGTGCCAGACACAGAAAAAAAAGAATTTGGCAGGATATCCAGGAGAAGGTCAACTCCCTGGGGGTCAGCCACCGGAGTGTGGAAGAACTTAAGAAAAGGTGGTATGGCCTGCGCTCCCGGACCAAGGAGAGGGTGGCAGAGCGGCTCCGGGAGATGAGAGGCACAGGAGGGGGACCATCGACGGTACCACCACCCACACCCCTGGAGGAAAGGGTAGAGGAGACCCTTGAGCCTGAGGCTGTCAGTGGAATGGGAGATCTGGACACCTCTGAGCCAGGACCATCAACTGGTGAGTACCATGTGATATGCATGTACCCCCATCAATGCCATACCCCCACCCACCTTGTACACAGGGGTATGCACAACCAAGATAGCTCCATTTCAGAGTAGCAAACACCAGAATGATGCATTATGGGCAATGTAGTCAAGTAGTCAGTTCATAGGCAATTGTTTATTAGGAAGTTGATAACAGATAGTAGACTCTGACAGTGTGTTCCCTATGTCCCACAGGTCTCCCACAAGACACCCCCACCAGCCCAAGCAGCCAGGGGCCAATGGTCAGCCAGCACAGAGAGGAGACAACAGGACCAGCCACCACTGCTACCTGCACCACCAACACCATGCCCTCTCTGGAAACACCTGTTGCAATAGTGGTGTGCGAGCCTGCACCAGGTACAAGCCAGAGTGCCACGTCAGACAATACAGGGCCTCCACCGCTGCGCAGGCGACGTAGGATAACAACAGCAGAGCAGCAGGCAGAGTCAGGGCATGCCTCCACAACACCAACAGAGGCCCAACTGCTACGGGGTCATCGCCTGCAAAACCAACAATTAAGGAGGATTAGTGGGGTATTGCAGCACTTTGAAAGAAATCATGCCATCAGTATGCAGCAGGTGCATTCGGAATTGCAGGTTATTGGTAACAACACGGGTGACCTTGCACTGTCTATGCGCGAACTGGTGGCAGGACTGCTAACACAGAGTGACAGTGCACGGCGCAGGGACCGCCAGCTGCTGCAACGCCTGGACAGGATGGCCTTCTCTATAGTTAGGCTGGCTGTTAACACAACAGGGCTGTCTAGGCGAACAGTCAGCCTCCAGGTGGACATGGGCCACTTTGCGGGTGATGTGGCACGGGGCCTGGGCCGGATCAACCATGCAATAGACCTAATGGAGGCACGGCAGGTGGCCAGGGGCACAGGCGACACCCCACAGGACAGTGAGGAGGGCTCCACTGTCAGCAGTGTCTCTGCCAGTGACACCAGGGTGCTACGTAGTGGAAGCACAAGGCAGAGCACTGCTGACCCACCTAGTACCAGCCAGGCTGGCCGAGCCTGCCGTAGGGTGTGATCTCCACACTGTCCCTGGGGTTGGGGCACATGATGTCAATGTGTCCCATGCCAGGTGGACTATTGAAGCCCCTGAACTGTTTTTCATGTACATAGTTTGGTTATTTGCACTTATTAAATCATTTGTTCTTTCCACTTAACACATGGACTCTTTGTTATATTGGTGAGTATGGTAGAAGTTGGCACGTACCTTCCAAAGTATTGGTTTGCAATGTGTTCCTGTCTCAGTCTGCCTTGATTTGCGATGCTCCTATCCCCATGATGGCGATGTGGTTGCTCTTGCTCTTCATTCTCAGAATCAGGGTCTTCAGGGGTAAGAGGTAGCCCACGTCGGGTGGCAATGTTGTGCAGGATAGCGCATGCAACAACTATTTTGAATGCCGTTATTGGGGTATATTGGAGGGCACCTCCACTTTGGAGGAGGCATCTGAACCTTGCTTTCAGCAGTCCGAAGGTTCGTTCCATGATGTTCCTGGTCCTCTTATGTGCACTGTTGTATCGCCTCTCGCAATCATTGCTGGGTGTTAAGTACGGAGTCAGTATCCATGGACGTAGTGCATATGCACTGTCACCTGTTGGGCACAAAACGTACACTGTTAGCAAGGCATGGGTGGTTTGCACATTGACCTGTGTGCATGTCTTCAAGGTGTATTCAGCTCTACCTAGGAGGTATCCGTCTCCAAACTCCCCACGTTCCAGGCGTTGGTGTATCCCACTGTGCCTAAAAATGTAGGAGTCATGGGTACTGCCTGGAAATTTGGCAACCATGTCAGTGATGATATAATGAGCGTCACATACCACCTGTATGTTGAGTGAGTGGGTACACTTCCTATTGCGGAACAGATATTCCAGGTTTGCAGGAGGGCATATTTGAATATGTGTCCCGTCTACACACCCTATGACATGGGGGAAGTTGGCAATCCGGTAAAATTCCAACTTGGTACTGTTGATTTCTGCCTCATTCCTGGGTAGGTATATGTATCGGGACATGTGTGTGAGTAAGGCGTCTAGGAATGCCCTAAAGAACCGTGATAGTGCACTTTGGGATACCCCACCTGCCACAGCAATGACCCCCTGATAGCTACCCGAGGCCAAGAGGTGCAGTGAGCATAGCACTTGCACATGCGTAGGGATGGCACAGCCGCGCACAGTCTGGCGTTCTAGCTGTGGTTTGAGTAAATCTATTAAATATAGTATAGCTGCGCTGCTAAGTCTATATTTGTCATAAATGTCCTCCTCAGTTTGCTGGAAGAGGGTCTGCCTTGTTATGTAAATCTTCTCCTGTCTCTGGCTCCTCCTCCTCCTCTGCTGTGCGGCGTGGGCTCTCCTCCTCACTGCTATCAGGTATATCTCCGCCATCTTGAGTAACCCAAATGCCTTCTGGGTCTCCTTTTATACTTTGGTAATGGTTACCACCTGCTCTGAGTTAGTGGTAAATTGGAAGTGCAAACTGGGCTTTTTGCGACTAGTCGCAATTTGCGAGTTGCTATTGCATATGGTTTGCGACTCGCAAATTGCGACTTCATATTTGCGGGTTGCAAAATGGGGTCGCTAATTTTGCGAGTCGGTAATGGCTCGCATTGCATTTTGCGCGTCGGAAATTGGATTTTTGCATCCCATTTCCGATTTTGCGGGGTCGCAAATAGCGAATCGGGCCATTTGCGACTCGCAAAAGTTTGCTACATCTGGCCCCCAGTGTGTACTTGGAAGTATTCACCACCTTGTGTCCTGCTAATAGCTGTGTATGCTACACCAGTCAGTCACAATTTATGACCCTCAAATTGTGTTCTTTCCTGCTTGCCATCATAATGGCATGTAAGGGTGACACTGTTTTAGTACATCAAGACACCCCATCTTCTAAGGTGGTATATCTTTTTGTATAACATAAACAAGTAATAATATCTTCAATGGATTTAATATGTGTACTGCTCCATCTTTGTTAACCAGAGCCACCCACTGTTAGAAGTGGCATGTGGGCATTTTAACCTTGCGTGATAAAGTGGAGTGGGGTATTTGATAATGTCACTTTTTGTCAGATTAGCTACTGTAATCTTTACAGATGTACTTTGATGTATAAGAAGTAACAGACATATGCAATCACAAGTTTTTTTCTTTTCTTCCCTTTTTGGTGTGTAGCCAAGGCCAAAGCTAGAAATAGTGGACTCAAGGCAAAGGAGGAGAAGGACCTGAGCTGCTAGGCCAGCACAGAAAGAGGTGACCGCCACCACACAGACTAGGAGGGAGCATACACAAACAGGGAAGATGCATTTAGCGGGAGAATCAAATTCTCCTATTTTAAAAGACTCTGGATTTAGGCTGTGGAGCCCACAGAGAGGGTGGTGGATATGGACACCACATTCTAGGAGCAGCAAGACAAAGATGTTATTCATGGCCATTAACCAGAAATATCTTTTGGTGTCCCAGGAGAAGCCCCCCACATCTTTGGTGTCCCAGGAGCAGTCCCTCACATCATCAGAGTCTGAAGCTGCCATCTACACCATTCAGTATGCCCAACGTCGGCTCTCCAATTGACCCCCCTGCTAAGCATCCTCCTTCAGTAGAAGATCTCAAGACCTCAAGATCTGTGGCCAAGGGAAAGATTCACCTCTGGTATTACTGAGCCCTCATGTATGGCTCCACCCCACCACCTTACTATGTCAATATCGCTACTTTCGAGCAGACCATGAGGTAGCTGATTTCTGGTTAGCAGGTGATCTCTTGGAGCCTTTTTGAGGTGGAGACAAAGGTAAAGGCACACTAAGAGGTACAGGTTGACCAGTACCATGGGCTCTGTTACCTCCAGCTACCTGACAGCAACCATTTGGTCTCATTCTGACATCTATCCCTCCACAGTCACAGCTGTGCCCCCAAATATGTCTCACCCTTTCCGTAAATCTACCAATGTGTGTTCTGAATCTGAGGTGTATCTAGTTCCACCCCACAAGCCCTAGTGCCCAAAGAAGAATTCCAAGTGGTCCCTGAGGTTGACTAGAAGGATGGCAAGCAAATTTGCCCCTCGCCAAAATAGCACCTCTAATAAACTATTTGAGTTGGGGGATGAACTTTAATTTTCTGTTGGATTTTTAAACTTTGACTTTTGTATTATCCCACTTGGATGCCATATATTGACTGAGCCCCTGACTTTCCCGGCATGACATTTCTGTTGTCCAACCCTCTTCTCTCCAAGTTATCTATACTGCCCTGGAACTATTTATGCAGATTCTCACCTTCCAACGGACAGTTGACATTATTTCACATTTAATGCACAAATTTTATTTTTGAATGAAAGAACCTTGAAATATAATTTTCAGAACTATCTTGGTATGTGTTGTGGCTCTTTTCTGAGTGTATGGGCTTGACTGTTGATATATGTGAATATGTCACAATAAGTGAAAATGTTAAGTGATACAGACTTTGTAACACAACAAATTACATTACCTTATTCTTATTTTCAATGGTCAGGCGTATGATATGACACAAAGGGACAGATGTACAAAGCACTTTTCTGGTTGCAAAAGGCCTGATTCACAGAACTGGGCTATTGGCGACCAGAAAAATGCTTTTTGGTATGTACAGAACCCAAATTATGATTCTGTAATTTTTTACTGAATCACAATTTGGGTTTTTCAATTTGATATTTGGAAGAAGCGTGTTGAGAGTGTCCCTCACCAATACTCAATCAGTCTGGTATGTAAGAATATTATGGGACCAAAATGCGGTCACAAAACATTCACACTTTACCACCAACTCAAAGTTGGTGGTAAACCATTTACAAAGGGGAAGAGGTCCCCTAAGGACCTCTTCTCCTTTGGGAATGGTTGGGAAAATATCTTTTACGAGCAGGCAGTGGCCTCAAGGAGCACTGCCTGTTCTTAAATAATAAAACTTCAAAGTTTCATTTATTCCTTTTAAACACATCCACTTTTGTTGAAGGAAAATGGGCTACATTTATCAAAAAAAAGAAGGCTTTATTTAAAAGCAGTCATAGACATGGTGGTCTGCTTACCGGTGATGGCTACAATGCTTAATGGGTCGCGAGTTGTGACCTACCTCATTAATATTAATGAGGTAGGTCTATCTTCGACTTACTTGGAATCACAAATTAAACTCAAAAGAGTTTCATACATTAGAAATAGCAATTTCCTAATTGTCATTCGCAGAAAATCATTATTTCTAATCTTAGTACATGTAGCTCAAGGATGGAAGATAGGTGAAATTATTTTTTATTTACAAAGTATGTACACATCAAGTGATTGTATACATCACCATGGGCCGCATGGGTGAATATAGTAATTGGGGTGTTTTGTGTGAGGATGGGTCAGTGAGTTGTGGGTGAACTGTTAATGGACTTGGTAGTTGCTAACCAGGCCCATTGGCCGAAGGGGTGTCCACTTGTCCCACTACTCCATACTAGGTCCAGGTAGGTTGAGGATCTGGTATTGAAGGGGGAGGAGGTGGGTTTGTGTGGGGTGTAGGTGGTTGTTGGTAGATTGTGTGGGTCTTGCAGGTTGCGGGCCCCTGTATGAAATGGCTTGTATGATATGCATAGTGATACTGTGGATTATTAAATGGTGTGGTTGTGCAAACTCACTGTGCAATAATGTTAATTTTCTGTATCAGGTCCAGTTAGGTTTGTTTGTAAAGCGTTATCTCATTCCTGGGTCGGCGTTGTACAGAGCAGTCAGGCGTTATCAAAGGACCACGTGTAAAGCATTGAGAAGTATCAAAAGCAGTAAATAAGGAAACACGACAAAATAAAGATACCACACCCATTTATGGAACTAGGTTATATGTTTATCTCTAAATAGACACCTGAGTGAAAAAACCCACTAGAGGGGTCTGGAGATATGATTTTTTAAAAGAAAAAACAATAAATCACTATTTTTTCACTCAATGCAATCAATCATTGCAATCATGGCCTCCCCTTTGAAGCTTGCCATTTGGGCTCATGCTCACTCTGGCCATCGTGCAAGGAAGAGGTCATACCTCTTCCCTCTGCTGGTCCTTTGTTTCTCTTTCTGAGAGTCGTTCTTACCTCCCCCCCGGATGGAAGTAGACTGTCTTGAGGACAGTAGCTGCTTGCAACAGAATTGGCTGCTGGAAAACCTGACCAAAAAGTGGCAACAGTAATATTACATTTGACTTTGGCAACATGTCAGATTTCATGAAATGATTCTTTTGATACCTTAAATTATCTGATTTAGTAATAGCATCTGGAAGTTACCACTGCTGAGTTGCCAGCGTGTCATTCCATACTCACCAATGGGAATCCTAGCCTTACTATGGCAAAAACACCATGGTGGGACGTCAAAACACATGTCCTTTTTTTAAATATAATGCACCCTCCCTTTAGGGCATGTTAGGCCTGCCTTAAGAGTAATTTATAAATATTAAAAAGGAAAGTTTAGGCTTTGCCAAGGATTTAAATGGCAAAGACAATGGGCTGCCAGTCTGTAATGGCAATCTGGGAGTCATGTTTTGTTTTGTCACACTCCCAATGGCAAAATCAGTGCCTCGGTCCACGGGGGACACTCAATTTACAGGTCCAAGGTACACATGATATCATATAGCAGGGTCTTCTAAGTAAATTAATTTATGCCAATTGGGTGTAAACCAGTTAAACATATACTTTTTAAGGCTCAGGGAACTAGCACTGGGGTCTGTTTGGCATGTGCCAGTGCATTTTCAGAGTCGAAAAACCACAAGCATCAGCCCAAACGTCTGGCATTAATCATGCAAAAAGAGGTATTTCATTACTTGCATGGACAAGACACGGCAGATTGCATTTTCCATTCTCTACATTCAACTATATACCCTTTGTAACTTCATCATGTCCCTGAGACATTTTTTAATGTTCTCCAAGATACAGTTCTTTGTATCCATCACGCTGGGAGCTGTTCCAGGTCGGTAGACATTCTGTCCATGTTCTCCCCATTTGACAGATTTCATAAGGCACCTGGTCCCAGGAGCTGCAGCATGGGAATATCAATTGCAACTTTGCTAAAAACCAGATCTTTAGCAGCCTTCATCCCTATGATATAATGGGGTGGTGAGTGAATGCTACTACTGGGTTGAAATTTCCGCTCAGAAAGGGTGAATACCACCCTGGTGCAAACTTCCACTGAGGACTAAGTGGAAATCTAGGTGTGTGTGGAGGACCCATGGTTTTTATGCTGAAGACACTAAACCCCTTCTCCTCCTTCCACAACAGTGGATTGCTTTATCTGCTCTTTTCATCTCATGGCATTGCTAGAGTTTTCTCTGAAGTGAGCAGGAAGAGTGTGGTACCTTGGGCCTTCACCAGAGTTCGTTTTGAAGTCAGCAGCAAGGGTGCAGCATCTCAGAGCTCAGGCACTGCAACCAATCCGCTCTCTTCAGAGTGACCAATAGTAACAATCTCAGATATGTTACTGTGGACACTCTGAATAAAGCACAATGGTGGCAGTGCCTGAGCTCTTTACTAGGCTACCAATGCGCTTTCTTTTTCCCTCACATATGGTAACATCTTAAAGCAAACCCGAAACCAAGGAACCTGTGATGTTTGCTCCGTATTCTTTGTCAATTTGTGATTAAAATAAATAATAAAATGACCATATGGAAGGAGTGGGTTACCTGCCGCATGTTGGAGCTTTCTGCCGGCATGAGCACCCATCTCTTTGTTTCATTTATATCAGTAGCCCTCAATGTACACTGTGCGGAAGCAGCTGTGCTTGGGTTCATCTGCTGAAAGATACTGCCCATCCCCTTTTCTTTGCCTTTTACCCTCATAAATGAGGTAAATACGATTGGAAAGAGCAAAAGGCACGGGCAGTAAACATTTATTCTCAATGTCACCCAATGTTTAAATTATTTTACGTATAGGACTTTGGTATCTAGTTTCACTTTGCACCGTATAAGAAGTTCTGGCGAGGAACTCGTTTTCCAGTCACCATTGCACTACTGCACAATTCTCCTGTGAGCTGATAAACAAAGTGAAGATACTTAGTCAAGTAATAGCTGAGCAGAGCAGATACAAACAAGCAAATGGCGGAAAAGGCTAACCCAAAGCCCCCTTACTGTTTATTTGTGTGTTGATGACAAGAGCTCTGAAAGACAACTAACACTGTTTCTAGCAAGGCCTGAAACATACTGCTTAAATTAACCCAGAATATCTGTATTTCTCAGAGCTGCTATGCTGTGGCTCAGTAATTTCAGTACTCATTGAATTTTTTAATCATTAGCTGCTAAAAAACTCAATATATTAGCTGGGTCGCCTGGTTCTTACTGAAACCTGGAATGTTTCTCTATGTCCCATTGTGAGGGTGTTCATAGCCCTTGGGCACACGGGAGATGAGTGAGAGACATGCATGCTATTTGCAGAGGTATAAAACTATCCCTCCAATAGCAGCACATCCTCTGAATAATAATGGTTGGGTCTTGCACCTAATCATATTGTGTTAAGTGTGGCAATCACAACCACCCGTGGCATTGAAAAGAGATATCTTAATTGTCTCTGTAAAAAATTGGGCAACTGGTTGCAGTAGTGAAAAACGAATGTAGGTGTTTTTCACTTCCAGGACCTGTAAAACGTAAAAGTACTTACCCTACCTTTCAAATACACAGCATCTGTCCCTCTGGGCTGTCCAGAGCCTACCCTGGGGGTGGCATATGTATTTAAAAGGAAGGTTTGGGCCTATCAAAGGGTTTATTTTCCCAGGTCAAAATGCCAGTTTTGAAACTGAACCCACAGTCTGCATTGGCAGACCTGAGACATGTTTAAACACCTACTTAAGTGGGTGGCACAGTGAATGCTGCAGACCGACTAGTAGTATTTAACTTACAGACCCTGTCTACATGTAATATCACTACTAGGAGCTTACAAGTAAACTTAAAATGCCAACAAGATATAAGCCAATTTTATCACGTTTAAAGAAGAGAGTACAAGCACTTTAGCACTGGTTTGCAGTAGTAAAGTGGGCTGAGTCCTCTAAGTCAACAAAAATAAGTTCAGATAACAGGAGGGTGAAGGCAAAAGTTTTGGGGATGATCCTGCAGAAAGAGCGAAGTCCAACGGTCTCCAGTCACTCCTAATTGTGGCCAGTAATAAATGACAAAGTGACTTTTTCTGTGTCAGTAAAGAAGAGGGCACAGTGCATTAGCTGAGGCTAGGTATAGGGGTGAATGATGAAGTTGATAGGATGACTTTTTTTTAGACTAATCAGATTAAAAGTACCTCAAGTCATAATGAAATTTGCAGGCACTCATGCCTGTATTATGATGTTTGACAGTAGTATGAGGCAGTTGTCTACTCACATATTTCTAAATGTAACATAAGGCTTCTTCTTGAGTTCAAACGTAATGGAAAATAGTGCTATTTCTGGAGGGAAAAGCCAAATCAAAAACGGTATCCACTAGAAAATGTTCCCTGTCAAAAGGTGGACTCCCCCTTTTGCACTGCCTCCAGAAACTGGTTAACTTCCCACAATCCTCTAACTGGCTCATAGTAATGAATGATTTGCAATATCTGTGTATGCTTGATCATTCCAAAAACACTGGAGACAGGAGCAAGAGACACGAGACAAGACCATTACCCATCTGCATAGGAAGTGACATCACTTGATTTTCCATCATCCATCTGGACACGCAATGATATCACTGGTTTCCCGCTCATTGTTCCTTGTGCTTCTCCCACCTTCTAGGACCTGTTTAATTGTGCTGCAGCACAGACACGCTGCTGGTGCAATGAACATGTGCCAAAGCCAATCCCATCTGTGCTTGTCCGTGGCTGGATGACTCCCAGTACCTGGGACCATGGTTTTCACCCTACCGATAGATACCTTGCTGCACTCCTCTATGCTCTTAACCCTGACAGCCGCTTGCTCCACTGCTACCACACCGCACCACACAACACAGAAGGAGCATTCACACAAGCCTCCTGCAAGTGCTCATGCCCTCTGACACACCCAACACTCCTGCACCAACAGCACCCACCACCGACTCTCTCTCACACACACACACACACAAACCAGCAGCCACCTGCTCACACTCACACAGAACAAAAACCAACCAAACAACAGGCCACACTTGCATGAATGCTCCTTAGCAACACCTGCTTGCTCACCATGGAAATATGGGACCTAGTGCACATCCATGCTCCGGACCCATCTTTCATATGGAAACATGGGTAAACCCAAACTTGGCACCAGACATCGCTTAGGCCATCCCCACCAGCTACAAGATTGTTACACAAGTCGATCAGCACAGGAGTCCCCATCATATTCGAAGATACAATCAGCTACACCACCTACTCATCAACTCCATCAGCTACATAGAACACATCACCTCCAAGATACGCATCACAGCTGACTTCTCCCTGGGTGAAACTCTCATATACAGACCAAAAGGACCCTGCACTAATTTCACCTACGATTTCACGGACTTTATTACACTCCTCATCATCAAAGCCAGCACAATCATCCTCCTTGGAGCCCTTAACTTTCAACCGGAAGACAGCACTAATGTTACTGAAGCCATCCACTCAAACAGGACACCTATTTGACCCGATTTTCTCCTCAATCAGCAGCAACCTAGTAGACAAGCCAGCAACTATGATCTGGGCACACCACACCCTCGTAAGTTTCAGCATACTCATCCCACACCATCACAGACCTACCACCAACAGAACCGCCCACCGCAGATAGAAAAGCATCTCAGAAGAGAAGTGAGCTTCCACCCTCTCCAATCACCGTCCCAAGCACACCAGCAATTTGATGAAAGCCATCAAAAAGCTCAACAGCTGGATCACCACATGGTCTGATGTCCTGGCTCCCATCAAGTGCAATCCAACAGCAAAGCCCGACTACTGGCCAGCTAATACCCAAATTAACTCAGGATAATGCAATGCCACTGCAAGCCATAGGGGCACAAATGGAGAACAAGTCAAGACACTACAGATAAAAACTTCTTCAACTGAGCCCTAAGATGCCACTACCAGCAGATACGGAACACCAACCACACAGCTATTGCTGATCTCGCCAATTCCAGAACAAACAACAGCAAAGAAATCTTTGCCATCATCCAAGATTTCACCACTCTTCCTGCCACCTCCAACGATAACCCTTCCTCACATGACCTTTGCAAAAAGCTCTCGGAATCCTTCTGTAACAAAGTCAGCTCCTTTCCAGCAACTATGACCCTCATCCAGATCCAGTTACTTTTGCAACTCAACCTCCCATCACGGTCGATGAACAAACCCGGACCTCTTGGCCACTGTCAAACTCACTGCTACCATGAAAACCATCCAACTGGGGTCTCCATCTGACCCTTGCCCCCAAACCTCTACGAAAGAGCTCTTACTGATCAGCATAGCACTAACACTAATTCTCAATGCCTCTATCAACTCAGCAACATTCCCTGGAAACATGCCATTGTCATACCCCTGCTTCAGAAACTATCCACTGACCCATTTCCCTCCCACCATACCAGGCATAGCGGGTAGAGAAACTAATCAACAGATGCCTCACCGATCACCTCAGCAATCACCAACTTCTCAATGCCACTCAGTCCAGAATCAGTCCCAACCACAGCGCAGAAACAGCACTCATTGCCACCACATGCAACATCTGCATAGACCTTGACAAAGAGGCATGGCTTCACTTATTCTCCTGGACCCATCTGCAGCATTTGACATGGTCTCACACCCCATCTGAGGCAGGCACCTGCACAAAATATGCATCCAAGGACCAACTCTGTGCTGTATATGCTCTTTTCTGAAAGATAGAAGACATTAAAAGCCATCAGACTGGCACTTTACTCCTTGGAAGCCTGCAAACTCATCTTTGGGGTGCCTCAAGGTTCATTGCTCTGTCCGACCCACCCCAACACATATATGATCTCTCTGGCCAACGTCATCTGTGCACACAACATCAACATCCTCTCCCACTCAACTTATCCTCTCCCTCTCTGACAAGACCCCGATACAAAAAATAAGTTGTTCACCTAAAGTCACCAACTGGATAAAAGCCAACTATTTCAATTGCAATACTGACAAATAAAAGAAGTAGTGATCTTCAGCAAGAGCACCTCACTATGGGCCAGATGTATCATCACAGCCCATTGCAATTCGGTAATTGCGATTTTTAAGAAATCGCTATTACCGACTCGCAAAGGGCCATGTATCACATTTGCGAATCGGTAATAGCGATTTCTTAAAAATTGCAAATGCTATTACCGAATCGCAAATTGCGATACTGGCCCCATTCGCAGCTTTTTTGCATTTCCAAAATTGCTATTTTTGAACCAGAAATCGCAATTTTGGAAATGCAAAAGGCCAGGGTGCTGGGGGCCTAAGGCCGCCTCTCCTGCACCCCATTTTTTTTTTTTTTAACATGTAAGGTACACACATGCCAAAAGGGCATGTGTGCTTTACATGTTCAATTTAAAAATGCAGTTTTACTGCATTTTTTAATTTTGCACCAGGTTACCACCTGGTTGCAGATCATGGTATTTTGCATGTGCAAAATGCCATTCTGCGAAAAATCGCAATTTGCGATTTTTTGCAGCATTGCCTTGCGACCTGGATTTTGCGAATCGCAAATTGTGATTCGCAAAATCCAGGTCGCAACGCTAAAAATCGCAATTTTAGCGATTTCTACTTTGTGGTCTGCGAATGCCTTTCATGCATTGCAGACCAATATTTTGCACTCGCAAACGAACGATTTTACCGTTTGCGAGTGCAAAATATTTTCATACATCTGGCCCTATGGGCCTCCAATTGGTGGCCACTTGGACTCGGTCCCACACCCCACGCCAAGAACCTCAGAATAGTCATCAACATAAGATTGGGTGTGACGGTACAAGTCAATGCGTCAATGCATCCTTCTTCCACACCTTGATCTGCAATGTTTCACAAGCAACACTAGAAAAATTGTCACTTAATCCCTGGTCACCAGCACATTGGGCTATGGGAACATTCTCCAGCTCTGATCATTAAGCAACTCACTAGAAAACTTAAAACAATCCAAAAGTCTGCAGCCAGACTCATCCTCAATCTCCCACACAGAACTCATATCAAATTACACCTCAAGCAACTACACTGGCGACTGATAGACAAACAAGTTCAATTCAAACACCTCACACACACATATTTAAGGTACTACACAATGCAGGTCCCACTCACCTGAACATTTGCATCTGCTTCCACCAACCCCCAGACATCTCCACTTTGCAGGACTCCTGCTCATACAATCCTATGCAGACACAGAACTAGATCAGGAAAACAAGTTTTCTCTTACATCTCCTAAAGAGTGGAACAACCTCCCACTCCACATTAGGGCCTCAAAAAACATTCTTCTTGAATTCCACAAGAAGCTGAAGACATGGCTTTTCCATTAACCAATCTACCATAGACTGGGCTAAACACACACATCTGCTCAGAGCAAGACTTTATGTGAGGGTGATAGTGCGCTTCACAAATACACATAATAATAGCTGTATTTGGAGTTCAACGGCAGTGCTCTAATTGTGGACAGAAGTGACAAACAGGAAGGAAGAAGAATTTCTGGGATAGTGGAAATGTCACTGGTGAGTTTGCCTCCAGATTTGGCACTTGCTTCAGACATTAATGGGTTTTCAATTACGATCCAATCATAAATCATGCATTGGTCAAAAAATGTCTTGCAGAGGTAGTCTGTTTGCACCTCTCATTTAAATAATGGTAATCCTGCACAGAAATGTGATAATATTTCTGTTAATAGTATGGCAGGCAGGCCAGTAGAGAGGTGTTGTACTATCTTGCTAAAACTCTGTTGACTTAGTAAAAAGACACTGGGACTGGCCCATTAAATGGTCCTCGATTGAAGTGCTGACACTATTCCTTTAAAAGTTAACTGCTGAAACGGGCTATTCATATCCCATTAAATGTGTGACAGTCTTGCAGAGTATTTCTTTACATGAATAACAACCTAGCCTTGACGTGCTGGCACTTCTCATTTTAGGTATAGCAGACCTGATGGAAACTGCTTAGAAGCCTGCTGAGAAGTGTTGGCTCTACTCAATAGAGATGTAGCAGCCCAGATTACAAGTATTATCAATGCCCCGATCGTGTGAAGTAGCCCTGCTATGAAGTAAAATAATGTTAAAATGAATGCAATCATCTTGAGATGTTCGGGTGCAAACAGTGGAAACATGATTGGTTTCTGAAGTAAATTTATTTCACTACACCAGCCTAGTGGCTACATTTCACTCTGCCACATCTACCCTACCTATAGACCCTCTGCCTCTTACGCTTGCCCCCAATGGTGAGTTCTCATAGAAAATATTTTACTTTTCCAGAACTGCTACCAATGATAATTTCTAAAGAACATAGAAGCTTGTAGCCAGGATGAATCCCAGCATGACCAACCCAAGTGCTTCCTTCCTGCGACCACCAGAGAACTAGCCATGGTATCTGAATTTGTGGGCCCATACAGTGAGACCAAAAAACATTACAGAGAGAAAACTAATGCCCAGATTTAGGAGGGCCTAGCACCTCCTTGTGCCACTTTAATGTTTTATGACGCTAATGTGGTCCAACGAGGACAAATTTGCTGCGCCATATTCACAAAGGGGCGAAATGCATGCATTGCGCCACTTTGTAACCCTTTGCGCCACATTATGCCTGCGCCAGGCATAATGTATGGAAGGGGGAGGCTTTCCCCCATTAGGGGAACTGTTAAAATATTGCATTGGAATCTAAGACATTCCACTGCACCATTTTTAGCAGCTATTTTTAACGTCTGCGCGGAGCAGGCGTTAGAAGGGGGCCTAACATTGTTTTCAATGGGCCCCTATGTACTCTTCAGGTTTAGCGCTAACCTTTTGGAGCTATTCCTGCAGAGTACATCAATAGCATCAAAAATGTTGACGCTATGGCCCTACCCTGCGCCATAGTGCTCCGTATATTAAATGCGGCGCACACATGGTGGTAGTAGGGGGACTCTAAGGGGCGCAAGAAAAGTGGTGCTGCATTGCATGCAGTGTCACTTTTCTTAAATGAGGCCCTAAGTTTGAAAATTCACCTCTGCAAGATCCATGAGCAATAAACAAAAACAGCTACAGAAGCCCAGCTGATGACCCAGCTGCTCGAAGCCTTTGGACGCTCGCACACATTTTTTTAGAGAACTTGGGGGCATATTTATACTCTGTTTGCGCCTAATGTACATCAAACATTTTGATGCACGTTCAGCGCAAACCTTGCCCCATATTTATACTGTGATGCCCGACCCCACGGACGTCCAAAATTCTTTGTGTGCGTAATTTTTTGGATGCGGGAAACCACCTTGCGTTAATGACATGCAAGGTAGGCGTTCCCGTCCAAAAAATGACTTTAAGGCCTGTGTGCCTTATTTATTCTCCCACGTCATTTTGACGCACAGGAGGGGGTGGGCCTTAAAAAATGGCGCACAGCCTGATGTATGTCGTTTTTTAACGCCTAGGTGAGGGCAGGCATTAAGAGACCTGTGGGCTCATTTCCATGGTCTCTGACCCTGGAAGCAGTCCAGAGGTGCCCTTCCCTGCCCCCAGGGGCACCCTCTGCCACCCTCACCCACCCTTGGAGGACACCCATGGAGAGGGGGGACCCATTCCAGGTAAGTACAGGTAAGTTGAGGTAAGTATAATTTTTTTATTTTTTTAAAGTGGCATGGGGGGCCTAATTTGGGCCCCCCTACATGCCACTGTGCCCAATCGCCATGCCCAGGGGACAGAAGTCCCCTGGGCATGGCCATTGGGCAGGGGGGCATGACTCCTATCTTGGCTAAGACAGGAGTAATTTTAATGGGGGTTTTGCGTCAAAAAAAGGCGCAAGTCCGGTTTGAGCCATGATTTTTGCTTCAAACCTGACTTGCGCCATTTTTTGACGCACAACCCCCATTTTTCCCTACACCGGCGCTGCGTGGTTTGAGTCTTTTTTTTTTACTCCGACCAGCCCGCAGCGCCGGCTAACGTCAATCCTTAAATAAGGCGCCTGCCTGGCGCGTAGGAATGGCGTTAGCCGGCAGTACATTTTTTGACACAAACCAGCGCTGGCGCTGGTTTGCGTCAAAAAGTATAAATATGGGCCTTGGTGGCATGAGACAACACGCAGTATGAAGGTAATTGTTCCCAGTGGGTCATACTAGAACACTGGAGGTTGTGGGGAACGTGGATGTGAAGGCAGCTGGACAGTCAGACAGCACAGGGCGGGACATCGGGGTCAGACTGATGCACTTCCAGAGAAGGGTAATCGGAGTCAGCAGAAAAAGGAGCTCCATCGGTATTCTTTTGATTGGCAGTGCTTCGGAAGTTACTCCTGGCTTATTGCTCCCATGAGTTCAGTAGACGGCTTTGCATACCCACACCGTCCTGTTTTTTCCACTTCTGGTTCCCTCACATGTAGGTTCATTTTTAGTTAAGTGCCTAGCTGTTAATGAGCACTGATTTCCTGGCTTAAATCCCAAATCTCTTGTTTTTTTTTTTGTCAAAAGTTTTGATTGTCTCTACATCCTGCCATCTACTTCCCAGATGAGGCAACCAAAGCACTGACTGCAGTGGCGGGCTCCCGTGTCTCTCATTAGCCTGACCCTTGTTTTCCTCAAACTCCAGCACAGCATTCTATTTTACTCGGAGTCAGTTTACAGGAACTATCCCCAGGTCGACATTGGCCAAGTGAGGCCCAGAGATACATCCTTGCACCAGCCAGTACTCTTTCATATGTGATCTGTGCACGTGAACTTTGTAGCACAAGAGAACGAGCAGTGTGTAAGTGACTTTTTCTAGGGAAACGCCAGTTATATGGCGGCTCTGCCCCCTTTTCCCCCACTCCTCCAGACCACACTGATGGCTTGTGTCCACACTTTGACATTTTCTCCAACCCTGCAAGACTGTTGTTTACCTAGCGTACCATAAATGTATATTTTATTTTAGGCCTGATAGAGCGTTCCGTATTAACAATTTACCTATATTTGGACGCTCTTTAGGCCGATGAATCTTTTGACTAAGTGGGACTCTCCGTACTCTTAATCAATCCATTTCATCAAATCAATAATCAATAACGAACATAAGCAATACCCTGATCAACATAACACTTAACAATTAATCCAGAATACATTTTCGGCGAACCCTGACCTTTCAGTCAGGAATAACCACACCAGTTTATTCAAAGTTAGTGAATTTATTTCCCTATATTAACAAAGCTAGCACAATATAAATGTGTCTCAACATCAAATGATATACGTAAATGAACATTAATAGCTGTCCATAACGGCGAAACAAGTGCAATCTATGTAGCATTTGAATCACAAGGCATTCGATAATAGCAATGCAAATCACTAATACGATAATCTGTAATGAACTAATTGCATACATTTAGTCAGCATAACAAGGTCTCAAATTGCATCGTGCAACAAAAGAATCCTCATCTAACCTCAAATTAGCATCGGCATGTGGGGCTTCATGCGAAAACAATTTAGCAACATTAATTTAGAAAACTCCTAACTAGGGATCTTATCAAAATCAGCAGTTGGTTACCTAAAAGAAACACAATGCAATTTTACAATTTCCTTTCATATTTACCAATTACGATCAGCATACAAGGAAGCCTTCGTCTCACAGGTACCGTTTCTCGATCAGCATGGGTACCGTTTCGATCGGCATGGGACGGGGCAAAGGGGCAGGGGTGGACGGGGCAATTGCCTCACAGCGGCAAGGTAAAACTATTACTTCATGCAAAGGGACAAATCAAAGTTAAAGTCTCTAGGGCCAGAATCATTTAAAGTCTCTTTCTCTCGATTAGAGAAAGCATCAAAGTCTCCTTCAAAATGGCGTCGCAGCAAAGTGGGCCATAATAGCTACGAAGTCTACAAAATGGCGGGCATGGGCGATGTCCGATAATGGCTGCTTTCCTCTCGTGCACCTGGTTTTTATAGCCAACAGTTCAAATCCAGTAGGGTCTTCCTTTGGAGGGTTCATAGGTTAGCTTCAAATTGTCCAATCAAAAACGACAGTTCTCAAGCTTTTACTTAAGCATATATTATCCTTGGAGATGGGTACGCAAGTTGCAACATTTTATACCAATTAACTCACTTTCAGAGCTTCCATTGTCCGCACCTGCAGATTGACCTTGGAGTAAAGAGAAAATATGCCAGGCTGGCACGAAACCTTAAGATAAGCATGTGAACGATCTCAGTGGAAAAGTACAGCTTCAAGCAAAAATACACATTTAATAGCACGTTGGAAAAATACGAGCATCTAAACCGTGAGACCAGGCAACTAGGCCAAAGCCTGCACTAAAGTAATGCTAAGCTAAAACATTTCAAACAAGCAAATCGTAGCACACATTTATGATTATGTCGGATTAGTGCAATTCTAATTCATCACGTTATATAAAGCACGCTTATAAATGTTGGCAAACTACTCTAAGGGCACATTTTGTCCCCGTACAATCTTTATTAGTTCGGTTAAAGTCACACATGATTATTGCAGCACTACGTTTAAGCGTAAATAAATCAAAACCTTCATTTTCTGCTTCATCAATCCCTCCTCTGATGACTACTTGTCATCACACCAAATTACGCCCACAAATTTTATTCCATTAAAATTCTGTCAGTTCTCTTTTCCTTTTAATTCCCCTAGTTTTCTCTTTGTATTCTTCTGCCATTCTTTTCATTATTTTCTCCTCCTTCCTTCTTTTAATTCTTTCCATAATCATTATTATTCCCCTTTTTATTCCCCAAATTCCAAATACACAAATTATAACTATCATAATTCCATCTATTATTTTTAGCAATATCCCATTCCAAATTCCCCCAATCCAATTTCCCACTGAAGCAAGTCCTTTTCCAACCTTCTCCCACACTCCTGGTTCTTTCAATTCCTTCAAGTCTGCACTCTCTTTTGTTAGATTAGCAAGCATAGTTTAAATTTTCACACTATTGTCGGGAATATACGTACAACAGTGTCGTGCACCAAGCATTTTGCAAACGCCGCCATCCTTTGCTAAAAGAATGTCTAAAGCAAGCCTATTTTGAAGAGTCATAGCTCTTTCCGCTGCAAGTTCAGCATCTATCAGGATTATAGCACCTGAAAACTTTGTCAACATGTTATCCACTATAGTAGACAACTTTCTTATTTTGATGGAATTCAACACAACTCCTAATGAAGGAATCATGGCTCCAAATATATCTCCTACCACAGCAGCTGCGGTCTCTCTTTTCTGGATACGATGGGATCCAGATGTCTTTTGAATCATCGATAGGTCATCCAGTTGATAAACTTTTGGGAACACTATACCCAAATAACATCTCCCCCACCATCCCTTTGGAAGACGATAATAGGCATTATACCCACAAATGTAATATACACCTGGAATGACAGGGTCAAGTCCGTTCATCATGAATGTCCATTTGGCCTTAAAGATAAACGTATGTTTACATTCACTCGCTCCTACAAAAATGTTATCATAATAAGATTCACCTCGATATATACAAAATTTCCCTACATGCCAAGCATCTAAAGCTATTCTCCCTTGTGTCTTTATTGCGCCAAAATCATAATTATCTACTGAAGTCCTCTTATGTAGCTCTTTTTCTAATTTCGCATTCATTTGTGCCCTTCTATCATCTGTGCGATCTAAAAAGCTTATTTCTACTGCAGAGAGCGAGCAGGTAAGATTTTCCCTATGAGCGTGAGCCGTTTCAAAAGGTTGCATTGGTTCAAAAAATTCCCTCATTATCTTAGCATCCCAATCTTTAGCAATCTGGCTTAGCTGCGCTATTATAGGAACATATGCAAAGGTAACATCATAATTTGAGTAAAAATACTGGTTGTTAGTTTGACCATAAAATCTAGACATTACTATACTACATGTAATCCCGTATGTAAGAGGCATGTGGTGATAAGTCACCCCTTCCTTTACTGATGTCGGTATCTGTGTACACACATAACAATCTTTCGCATCCATTGTCTCAACATATTCTGTTAGCAAGCGATAGAAAACGTTATATGAAAGCTCTTTCTTATCATGCAAGTGTCTCTCATCTAATTCTAATCTTTTCAATGTGGTTAGTTCAGTGACAGTAACAGGAGCAAAAGTAGAAGCATCAATTCTCTCATTCTCACCCTTACCATGCATTCCGAGTACAACTGCCATTATTATTAGTACACATGCAATTATCAAGCCTATACACACATATTTACAATATTTCTTTCTACTGTTTTGCGTCATGATCTGTATAGAATCAGAGAGCTAGAAGCACCTATAAAGAAACTATTTAGCAATTCAGTTACAAAGCTGAACGAGCGCAATGTTCATACCGTCTTCTTCAAGAGGCCAAGTCACTTATCGGTTAGCAGCATTTGTCTCAATTCGGCAATAACTCAGTCCTTATCGGTTTAGCAAATGTCTCATCCGGTTTAGCAATATCTCAGCTGGTTTTATCACTTTAGATTGTAGCAGGCAATGTCATTTATCACCCTTTCAATCAACACTGTCCATAAAACTTTTCTTTTCTATTGGTATCTCTTCTACTTCGTTCTCGATGCTTAGAGATACAAACTCGTCAGTCCAATCGTCATTGACTACATATGCCCATTCAGGACCGGAATATCTTCTATTCGGTATCCTTTTCCTTTTCAATTTTGCTTCTCTTTTCGATTCTGCTTCGCTGGTACTTTCCACTTTTGTCAAGTCTTTTTCTTCACTCGGGGATGGTACCACGACAGTTACTTCTTTTCTTTTCTCTTTCACTTTTGGCCTTTCTCCGTCATTCAAACCTTCTTCAGTCCTCTGTTTTATTGGTGATATACTTAGTCTCCTCTTTGCACCATGTCCATTTGATGGACCTGCGATCTTTTCTGTGGAAGCTTGAACCTTTTCGTTCTGTTCTGCCTTGTCCCCTCCTTCTGGGGAATCAATCACGTTCTCCTTTTCTTTTTCTGTATCGTCTGCTTCTGGGAAAGCCCTCCTCTGATCAGGCTCTCCTGCTTTTTCACCCTTTTCGAGCCCTTCGTCACCGGTTCTCTGTCACCTTCAGCTGCTTCGTCGCTGTCTGAACTTTCTCCTTGGTCTTCCCCAAGTGAGTTGGTCTCTTCGTCCTCAGAGAATGTTTCTCTCTCTCCTGTTTCTGCCTGTTCGCTTTCAGTTCGGTTTTGTTCTGTCTCAGCACTCAGCACTGTTTTATCAGGCACTGGCAGTTTCAGCGCTTCAACTTCCTCATCCGTGGGACACAACACTTTCTTTGTGTGACTGGCATGAATCCAGTTGGGAACCCCCGCACACTTCACAGCGGTAGTTGTCGTCAGGATCACTTGGAAAGGGCCTTTCCAACGGGGTTCCAGACACGACTTCCTCACGTGCTTCTTTACCACGACCCAGTCACCTGCTTTCAGTGCGTGTCCTGGACCTTGGATCGGTGGCAAGGTGGTTGCTTCCACCTGGTGAGAGAAAGAGCGAACCACGTCAGCCAGACCCTTGCAGTAGTCTAACACCATATCATCTGTAATATTCAAAAGCGCGTTTGCGGGAACTGCAGGAAGCCTCATAGCCCTGCCCATGAGAATTTCGTGCGGAGACAATCCAGTCTTTCTATCAGGGGTGTTTCTCATTGACATTAGCACCAAGGGCAATGCGTCAGGCCATTTAAAATTTGTCGATGCACATATTTTCGCCATTCTTGATTTCAGTGTACCATTCATCTGCTCCACCAGTCCTGATGCTTCAGGGCGATAGCTACAATGTAGCTTTTGCTCAATGTTCAGTGCTTCGCAAAGTAACTTTATCACCTAGTTATTGAAGTGACTTCCCCTATCTGATTCTAAAGAGATCGGGAATCCGAAACGTGGTATTAACTCCCTCAACAATAGCTTTGCAACTGTAAGGCTGTCGTTTCTACGTGTGGGGTATGCCTCAATCCAGTGACTAAAAATGCACACAATCACCAACACATACTTCAAACCTCCATGCACAGGCATCTCAATGAAGTCCATTTGCATTCGACTAAATGGGCCACTGGCCCTGCCAATGTAGCTGGCGTTCACAACTGTTCCCTTTCCTGGGTTCATCTGCTGGCAAGTGACACATCGATGGCAAACTGCTTCTGCAGCTTGACGAAATCTGGGGTTAAACCAATCAGTTTTGAATAATCTTATCATGGCATCTCTCCCTAGGTGAGCCTGCCCATGATAGAACCGCGCAAGCTGTGATAAGAGACTGTTTGGCAAAACAAATTTTCCCTCCTTTGAAACCCATAACTCGTCTGGTCTCTTTATACATTGTGATTTAATCCAGGAATCTCTTTCATCCTCCCTGACGTTATTCTGCAATGCTTTTAATTCATCTATTGTATCTACGACCTTTAAGGCAAATGCTTCAGCTGGTTCGAGTTCTGGTTCACTTATCGAATTCCATTCATCCCTGAGTAATATACAGTTCAAGGCACAAAATCTTGCAACTTGATCCACATATGCATTTCCCAGAGAAACATAGTCCTGTCCTTTTGTATGAGCACTACACTTTACCACTGCAACTTCGGCTGGCATTTGAATGGCGTGTAACAATTCCCTTATTCTCTCCCCGTTTTTCACTGGGGATCCTGAAGAAGTCAGGAAACCTCTCTGTGACCATAGTTGTCCAAAATCATGCACAATCCCAAACCCGTACTGACTATCAGTGTAAATGGTGACTTTCATCAATGCAGACAGTTGACATGCTCTTGTAAGGGCTACAAGTTCTGCTACTTGTGCAGAATAGACTCCTTGAAGCCACCCCGCTTCCAAGACACCTGTTACAGTACATACAGCATATCCTGCTTTCAAAATTCCCATCCCATCTCTTAGACATGAACCATCAACGAAAACAATCTGGTCATTTTCATCAAGCTTAGTGTCTTTAATGTCAGGTCGAGGTTTTGTGCAAAATTCAGTCACCTGAAGGCAGTCATGCTCGACATCTTCAGCGTTCTCAATTTCAGCATTTTCACCAGGAAGCAAAGTTGCTGGATTCAACGTAGTGCACCTTTTCAGCTGCACATTCGGTGAGCCCAGAATTATCGTTTCATACCTTGTGAGTCTTGCTCCAGTCATGTGTTGCGTTCGGGAGCAGGTCAAAAGTATCTCAACTGAGTGAGGGACCATGACTGTTACTGGGTGTCCCATCACTATTCCTTCACTCTGAGTGAGGCTGATACCAACTGCTGCTACGGCGCGCAAACACCCTGGGAGTGCTGCTGCAACCGGATCCAAAGTAGCTGAAAAATACGCTACTGGTCTGTTTATGCCACCATGGGCTTGAGTCAAGACAGACAAAGAACATGCATCACGTTCATGACAAAACAATGTGAAAGGCTTTGCGTAATCAGGCATACCTAAAGCTGGAGCCCTGCACATGCATTCTTTCAACTCAATGAAAGCATCCATCTCATCTCCTTTCAGCTCAATTTGATCCAAGGCATCCTTCTGGGTCAGCTTCAGTAAAGGCTTTGCTAGAGTCGAGAAGTTGGGAATCCACTGGCGACAGTAGCCCACCATTCCCAAAAACTTCCTCACCTCCCTCCTTGTCTTTGGTGGACTCATTTGAAGTACACTTGTTATTCTTTCCTTCATTATTCTCCGTGACCCTTTCTCTATCTGGTGACCCAAGTATTTCACTTTCTTCTGACAGAACTGCTATTTGGAAGGAGACACCTTATGTCCATTCCTTCCCAAATGGTTCAACAGAGCAATGGTATCGGCTGTGCAGCCACTTTCTGTCTTTGATGCAATCAGTAAGTCATCAATGTACTGTACTAGGGTTGACTCGAATGGCAATTCTAATGCTTCCAAATCTTTCTTTAGAATCTGATTGAAGATTGACGGTGACTCAGAAAACCCTTGAGGAATTCGACACCAACTGTACACTCTGTCTAGGAATTTGAAACAAAAGAGGAATTGGCTGTCCTCATGAAGAGGCACAGAAAAGAATGCTTGTGACAAGTCGATGACTGAGAACCACTCGGCATCGCAAGGGACCTGGAACATTATCACAGCTGGATTTGGTACGACAGGGCAACACTTGACTATGATGTCATTTATTTTCCTCAAGTCCTGCACAAGTCGGACCTTTCCACTTGGCTTTATTAGTCCCATTATTGGTGAATTACATGGACTGCTCAACACTTCTTTCAGTACTCCCTGCTTTACAAATTCGTCAATAAGTTGAGCAACTTTCATGAGGGTGTCTTGTGCCATGTGGTATTGTGGGGTCTGGGGAAAGATTGCATTGGGCTTTACAGTCACTTTCACTGGTTCCACTCCTTTCATCAATCCCACCTCTTTCCCTGTCATGTCCCACACTTCCTTTCCGACTGTTTACCGTAATTCGGCTGGAATATCTTCTTCAGTTATCATTGGGAAAAGGCAAATCAGAGGATACTCTTCATCGACAGTTTCCATCTCATCCCCCTCTACACTGTCCTCTTCTTCCCCATCACTGCTCGTCTGAATTTGTATTCCTTCGTTCGAACACATGATCGAACAACCCAATTTGCACAATAGGTCTCTCCCTAACAGTGCTATCGGGCTTGAGTCACATACCACAAACTGATGCACCCCTTGATAGTTACCGATGCTGACTGGTACCGGATCTGTTATTGGGTTCGTCAGGTGCCTGTTTGCTACTCCCACCACTTGAACTGTCCTCCCTGAGAGTGGCAAATTTGGTACTTCACTGCTCTTAACAGTCGAACGTGTGGCTCCTGTGTCAACCAAGAATGAAACACGATGACCCATTACTCTTCCCTCTACGTACGGACCCTTTTGATCAACTTCCAAGGATGCTGCAAGCACACAATCTCCTTCTTCTTCTGAGCTTTCACTCTCCCATACATTGTTTATTCCACTCTCACTGTGTAATGGGAACTGTTGTACGGTGCCATTTGTACTCATTACCTGACCCGAGACCTGTGGAGGAACCATCACTTGCTGCTGACTCATTGGTGCCAAAGGTATTTGCATTTGCTGATTAGGTACCATGGGTAACTGCTGTTGCATTGGCTGCATTTGCGTCATCTGCATACGAGGCATCTGCATCTGCTGCGGCTGCATAGGTTGTAACCCCTGCAACTGATTTACGGTCTGAAAATTTGGGTTTGGACTTCTCATTTTCGGTCCCCTCATTGTCTGAAATGCATTGACATCATTGTTTTGCTGACCAACACCTGCACCTGCACCTGCACCTTCCTGCACCACCATCGGGCACTCGCGTTTCCAATGACCGACAATTCCGCACACGTGACACGACATCACCTTCTTCATTGCCTGCACACCAGTCACAACAGTATTCAAATCCGGACCATTATTCGCAAAACCTCCTCTGCCTCTGCCTCTGGCCTGTGGCTGAAACATCATATTTCCCTGCAACTGCGGCTGCGATTGCGGTGCCTGCTGTTGGAACCCTTGCATCCCTTGCAAACCTTGCAGACCTGTCTGAGCTGCTTTAAGTTGCATCATCATCACCTTCTCTTTCAACCTTTTCTGTTTCACTTCAATTTCGTCGCTACAGTATTTCGCATAATTCAACACCTCATCAATCGGTTTCGACTGCCAGCAAATCAAATGCGACTCTATCATCTGGCTTATCTCTGGTCTCAGCCCTTCCACAAATCTGAACACAAAATGAAGCATGTCCTTCGCCTCTATTGTTTCCGTGCCGCTGTAGTTCTTAAACGCCTTCAACAACCTCTCATAGTAACTATGAATCGACTCTTTAGCCTCTTGGGCAGTTCGATCAATCTTCTGCCAATCCACATTTTTCGCGGCCACTTTCGTCTTCAAATGCTCAATCACCTTATAGTACAGGCTCATCACCATAGGCGATGGTGCACCCGTCTCCCTGTCTCTCTCTGGTTCACTCGTCGGCCAACCTACAGCTCTTTTGCAATCCTCCCACAAATCTGCCGGAACCACAATCTCAAAGAGAGTGTTCAGATCTTCCCAGAGACATTTTGCAAGCTTTACAAACCTATCAGTCTGTTGATATCATTCAATCGGTTTCTCTCTCAGTTTGGGAAAATCATCCGTAAAAGACTGAATGTCACTTCTGTGCCATGGTACATGTATTAATTTTCCCCCTGCTGTCTCCCTCATTGGTAACATGGTTACTGCCTCGCTACTCTGTGGTCTTTTCGCATTGTGCTCTGTAGCACTGTCCCTCCTCTTTTCCTTTCTCTTTACCCACCTGCTTTCCCACTTGTCTAAACACCTCCACACTTGTGCGCTCTGCAACAATTCTCTAAGGTGCGCCTTCATGCCTGCTGACCTCATGTGTTCAAAATCTGTGGTCCCAAAATCCAATCTATAGCTCCTGCTCAAGTGTTTTGTCTTGTCTATGTCAACCCCGTTTTTGTCAGCTATTTCTTGCAAGCTTTTATGTACCTTGTTCACTTCTTTCGTAATCCTTGGACATAGGTATCTCAGCTCTTCTTCCGAGTAGGACTCTAACCTATTCACACCCATAGTCCCTTCCACCAATTCTTGTGCTTCCATGTTCAACCTCATCCTATTCACATAATCTTCTCCCTTCCCACTGTCTGAGCTTTGTGTGGAATTCAAACTGTTGAACCACTGTGTCAGCTGTTGCGCATTCAACCCCATCAGTGTAGCGTTCACATCGACTGCCATTGATGGTTGCGGCAACTTTTCAGTGTTCGATGACAGAGGTATTATCAGTGGGGGACTTGACCTCACCAGTGTCGACTGAGCACATACGGGACTAAACTCCATCAAGGATCCGGGTCCATTTGGCTGAGCCGCTATAGGAGTTATCCCTGGAGTGTTTTCTATGCACCTTCTTTCGGTCCCATTCGGCAGCATTGATCCCTGACCGCTCATACCCAAATTAGACTGACTGTACAGAGGTACCGGCGGACCTACAGTAATGGGTAGCGATATCGCATCTGGGTTTTGTCCACTCCCCATGTTCTGAGGCATGTTCATTCCCACACCATGGATCATCATTGCCGGCATGCCCATCTGACTCCCAGTCATCTGAGCATGTGCTGTTCCCCCCTGCATCTGCTTTTGAGGCATCAAAAACTGGGTTGATTCGGCTTGTAACAATGTCTGGTTGTGACCATTCTGTACTCCCCTTACGGTTGGATCTAGAATCATTCCTGCACTGTTATCACTGCTGTAGTACTCTGGCATCTGCGGCTGATAATTTTCTGCTGGTTTCAACATGGGCACATCTGGATATATTCTCCTAACCTGCGGTATCTGCGGGGTGAACAGTAGACTCGGGTCCTTAGACCCCGATGATGCTCCTGAACTCTGAGTTTCACTGTTCTGTACCGGTGCCGGAGGGGCAGAACTGGTACCTGGACCTTGTCCACTCTCTGCATAAGGTGGTGGACGGTCGTTCAGTAATTGCATTATTAACTCCTCATCCTCTAACTCCTCTTCTCTTCTCAACTTTTCCTCGTCCTCTCTATCCTTGGAACACCTCCTGTTTGTCTTACAGGTAGCTTTCTTACCTGTCTCCTCTTCTTCCTTAGTAATTGCGGGAAACAATTTTATCCCCTGCAATATATCTGACCTCCACACCTTCTGTGCATTATCCCACCTAGCGTCCGCTAGTGTCTTTTCTACCTTCCTTATCCTTGTTTCGAACTTATTTCTCTGTTGCTGTCTGGCCATTAATTCCCAAATCGCTAGAGCCTCAAACTGGGCTGGCCTTGGAGGCACCTTCATGTCGTACATCGTGAACCTCAAATTCTCCAGAATCCTTATATTGAATGTCCCGTGGATCGGGAATGCTACGCTCCCATGTTTCTCTGTCAACTTGTGCCATTGCTTTAGCCAAAGGCACGGAGCTACCCCCTTTTCCTCCATTACAATGTAAGCTGGTGTGCCTTCGGGCGGCGTCTCCTCTCCTACGCTCGCTTTAATGTAAGACTCCCCCTTCATCGCACTCCTGAATGCTTTAAAGAATTTCATTTTCTCGTCTTTTATTTCACAAAATTTTTAATCAATAGGTGACTTTAATTCCCGGAATACTCTTCGCCTGCCTTTCCCCTTCCAATCGAGCCCCACGGACTGCGTCCAATCCGTGCGCGACCCTTCTCTGCAACCAACCTATCCCAGCGCGGCTCCTAGTGACGTCACACTCACACACACTGCGGCTGACAAAGCCTCGCGGCTAGTCCTCCTTCACTCAGCTCCTCTCGTAACAACTTCTTGCATGTATCGCGAGCTACAAAAACTAAAACAGATCTGTCGGTTTACTACAGGAAGGGTAACACAGTCGCTTCAGGACCTTAGGGACTTTTCACTAGCCTCGGCAGTTATTCCGTCTTTCTCGGTCCCCACGTTCGCAAGCAAATCTGACCCGCAGACCTACTCTCAACTTGTCAATGATCTATTCTAGTGCACTTAGAATCTTGTCAAAGCCCGAAGTCGAAGTCTCTTTCACTCCCTTACACACGTACCGACTCGTTGACCACGCCCGATCAACCTACTAAACCGCCCAGACCACAACATAAATCAACATACTCCGGAGTCTCTTGACCTCGCAGGGCCCGTCTCAACAACAACAACCACGTGGACCTTTTTATGCACGAAGCGCCACACGCACATGAAGTTCGACGACTTCCCTACTCTCACACTCGGAGTCGCTCCTCCGCTATCTTCTATGAAGTTCGACGACTTCTCTACTTCTACACTCGGAGTCGCACCTCCGCTATCCTCTAAAAGAAAAAAAATTCCTCACAACCTTTTCACACAATCTGCGGCAATAAGCTGTGCAAGCGCAAAACCCTAACTTCACTCATACCATCACTAGTACCGCCAACGCTGATCTCACACCTCCGTTCTCTCCATTCGCAAGCTCCGAGATCCCGGGAAAGTCGCGGTGGACCTAGCCCATCATCATTCTGTCAATCAGTTTTATCCAAGAAAAATCTAATTCAACTTCTCAAATGGAGTCTCAAAAATCGAAGCCGTTAATTCAACACCATGTACTTTAAGAGTACAGGGTCCCAAAAGACGAAACCGTCCTCTGCTACCATCAACTGATAGAGCGTTCCGTATTAACAATTTACCTATATTTGGACGCTCTTTAGGCCGATGAATCTTTTGACTAAGTGGGACTCTCCGTACTCTTAATCAATCCATTTCATCAAATCAATAATCAATAACGAACATAAGCAATACCCTGATCAACATAACACTTAACAATTAATCCAGAATACATTTTCGGCGAACCCTGACCTTTCAGTCAGGAATAACCACACCAGTTTATTCAAAGTTAGTGAATTTATTTCCCTATATTAACAAAGCTAGCACAATATAAATGTGTCTCAACATCAAATGATATACGTAAATGAACATTAATAGCTGTCCATAACGGCGAAACAAGTGCAATCTATGTAGCATTTGAATCACAAGGCATTCGATAATAGCAATGCAAATCACTAATACGATAATCTGTAATGAACTAATTGCATACATTTAGTCAGCATAACAAGGTCTCAAATTGCATCGTGCAACAAAAGAATCCTCATCTAACCTCAAATTAGCATCGGCATGTGGGGCTTCATGCGAAAACAATTTAGCAACATTAATTTAGAAAACTCCTAACTAGGGATCTTATCAAAATCAGCAGTTGGTTACCTAAAAGAAACACAATGCAATTTTACAATTTCCTTTCATATTTACCAATTACGATCAGCATACAAGGAAGCCTTCGTCTCACAGGTACCGTTTCTCGATCAGCATGGGTACCGTTTCGATCGGCATGGGACGGGGCAAAGGGGCAGGGGTGGACGGGGCAATTGCCTCACGGCGGCAAGGTAAAACTATTACTTCATGCAAAGGGACAAATCAAAGTTAAAGTCTCTAGGGCCAGAATCATTTAAAGTCTCTTTCTCTCGATTAGAGAAAGCATCAAAGTCTCTTTCAAAATGGCGTCGCAGCAAAGTGGGCCATAATAGCTACGAAGTCTACAAAATGGCGGGCATGGGCGATGTCCGATAATGGCTGCTTTCCTCTCGTGCACCTGGTTTTTATAGCCAACAGTTCAAATCCAGTAGGGTCTTCCATTGGAGGGTTCATAGGTTAGCTTCAAATTGTCCGATCAAAAACGACAGTTCTCAAGCTTTTACTTAAGCATACATTATCCTTGGAGATGGGTACGCAAGTTGCAACATTTTATACCAATTAACTCACTTTCAGAGCTTCCATTGTCCGCACCTGCAGATTGACCTTGGAGTAAAGAGAAAATATGCCAGGCTGGCACGAAACCTTAAGATAAGCATGTGAACGATCTCAGTGGAAAAGTACAGCTTCAAGCAAAAATACACATTTAATAGCACGTTGGAAAAATACGAGCATCTAAACCGTGAGACCAGGCAACTAGGCCAAAGCCTGCACTAAAGTAATGCTAAGCTAAAACATTTCAAACAAGCAAATCGTAGCACACGTTTATGATTATGTCGGATTAGTGCAATTCTAATACATCACGTTATATAAAGCACGCTTATAAATGTTGCAAACTACTCTAAGGGCACATTTTGTCCCCGTACAATCTTTATTAGTTCGGTTAAAGTCACACATGATTATTGCAGCACTACGTTTAAGCGTAAATAAATCAAAACCTTAATTTTCTGCTTCATCAGGCCCCATCTCGAAAGACTGCCTAAGGTTTTTACCTGTGTTTGCTAATGTACACCACATGTGCAGGATTAGCACAAGCAACCTCCCTAACACTTGTATGGGTACAGAGTTTGTGGCAGCATCACATACTTTTTTCAAGCACACACATAGAACCGGTGCAGCAACAATGGGCCACATGTACAAAGGTCAGGTTTTGCGACTCGCAGTTTACCGGATGTACAACAGTGTACACTGTTTGCGATTCCCAATGGGGTCGCAAATGACCTACCTCATGAGTATTCATGAGATAGGTCGCAATTTGTGACCCCATTGGGAATGGCCGCCCTCACAGGGATGGTGGCCTGCTGGAGACAGCAGACCACCATGTTTGTCTGTGATCGCTTTTAAATAAAGCAGTTTTTTTTTTTTAATGCAGCCTGTTTTCCTTAAAGGAAAACAAAAATGAAGTTTTCTTTTCATTTTTTCAGAGCAGGCAGTGGTCTGTGGGACCACTGCTTGCTCTGATAAAATATTTTTGCTGCCATTCACAAAGGGGAAGGGGTCCCCTGGGGACCCCTTCCCGTTTGCGAATGGGTTGGCACCAGTTTGAAACTGGTGCTAACTGCAATTGTTTTGTGACCGCATTCACGGTCACAAAACAATGCTAAATTGCGCTGCAACTCGCAATTAGAAAGGGAACGCCCCTTCCTAATTGCGACTCGCAAACCTATTTTGCGATTCGGTAAATAGATTACCGAATTGCAAAATGGGCTCTGTACATATCAAAATGATTTTTTCCTGTTGCAAATGGTCCGATTCTGCGAATCGGGCCGTTTGCGACAGGAAAAATGGTACGTTCATGTGCCTCAATATGAGCTTCCAGCTTATACACAAGGCAAGTGAAGACACAAAAAGCGAGAGTTGTAACAAGAGTGTCACAAGCCCTTACACAAGCAAGTAAAATGCCCCCCCCCTTACTCTTGAGGTTGGAAATAAATGAGCCATAATTCAGCTGCACTGGGTCCCTCTTATCCTGGGTCACCTGTGCAGCCACAACTACTGCATTACTGACAGCCACTCCCCAGCTTATGGGGTCTGAATCCCAGGCTTGTGAGAAGTTTCTGAGCCTTGAAATTGAAGCTTGCCAGTCATGGGAGGAGGACCTGTTTGAAAGTTGAGTACATCACCATCTGCCTCAATCGAGTAGAGTTAGCACCATTAGCTGTCCCCAGCTTTGTTTCAAAATATATAAATAAATATGTTGCACCACGAACAAGGGTCCTCAAAAAGAACAATGGAGAACAATGAACCCACACCCTACTTCTGACAGATAAAATAAACTCCTCATACTCAATGTATTTCCTTTCTATTCCCTACTTCCACTCGAATCTCATCTGTGCAGGCTTTCACTTACTCCCTCATCCACTTCCAATCAGTCTCTCTCCTTTCACTTTCCCTGACATTCATCCTTTTCACCTTCTACCGTTCCTTACATTGATTACCACCCTTTGGGACAGATGTATAAAGAAACCACTTTGTGATTCTCTTATAGCAATTTTTAAGAAATCGCTATTTCTGATTTGCAAAATGGTATGTATCATATTTGCGATTCGGTAATAGCGATTTCTTAAAAATCGCAAATGCTATTACCGAATCGCAAATAGCGATTCTGAGCCCATTTGCACCTATGGGCCTGTAGGCCCATATTTGCAAATTTTTAGCATTTCCCAAATTGGGAATTCCTAATTGGAATTAGCAATTTAGGAAATGCAAAACACCAGGGTGCTGGGGGCTTAAGGCCCCCTCTGCTGCACCCCAAAAATTATTTCAGGACATGTAAGGTGCACACATGCCAAAGGGGCATGTGTGCGTTACATGTCAATTTTAAAAATGCATTTTGAATGCATTAAAAAAAATTGCACATGGTTACCACCAAGTTTTACTTGGTGGTAATTGCGATTCCTTAATGCCCAATTCGCATTAAGGAAAAGCTTGATTCAGGTGCTTAAGAAATCACAAATAAGGATTCCTTATTTGCGATTTCTTATTTAGAGAATCGCAATTTGCGATTCTCTAAACGGACTCGCAATTTTAAGGAATCGCTATTTTATCGATTCCTTAAAATTGCATAGCGAATGCCTTCAATACATAATAAAAGGCATGTTTGCATTTGCAAATGGCCATTCTCAGTTTGCGAATGCAAAAAAGCTTGATACATGTGGCCCTTTGTTCCCATTTTCCCTCTAATCCTTTTCTTTCCCCATTCCCCATTCCCCTCTCCACTTCTCCCACATCATAATTCATCTCTTTTATCTCTGTAAGGCCATTTTCTCTTCGCTTTAATCTCCACACATTTTATCATCCCTCCCCCTTTCTCTTTCATGTCCACATTTCCTCTTCTCTGCCATATTGCCTTGCTCCCATTTTCTTGCTTGCCTATTTCTAGTCCTTTCACTTTTTCCTTCAATCAATCAGTGATTCTGCAAGCGTGGCTAACCTTTTCAAGGCACTGTTTGTGGGCGTGCTGCTCAATCGAAGAGCCAGGTCTTGAAGTCCTTCCAGAACTGCTTCAGTGATGCAGTCTTCCTGAGCTTGATAGGTAGCATGTTCCATGTCTGGGCTGCGAGGTAGGAAATCTTCCTCCTGCTGTGCTTTTCCGGATCTTGGGATTGACTGCAAGGGCGAGCTGGGAGGAACGGAGATGTCTGTTGGGTATGTAGAAGGTGAGGCTTGCTATCCTGTGATGCTTGTTTTTATCTTCCTTCGAGGTCTAGTTAGATAGTTCATCTGTAGCCAGACCACACCTGATCAACACAAAAAGAGCTTTAAGAAGCACTACTGACTAGGGGCCTTGGCTCCATCCACATATTGATCTTCCCCCTCACTGGATTTGACTGGGGAGAAGTTGTGTGCTTCCACTGCAAAGAGTGCCTATATTTCACTGTTTATTCTCAATACAGTAGGGCTGAGTTGGCTCTTGCTTCTCGCTCCGATTCTCAGTTCCCCAGTGATTAAAGACTCTTCTCACATGATTGCAGGCTGAGTGGTGCGCCTAAGAGGGCAGGAGGCAATACATTCAAGCCTGAGTTATATGCTAATGCGTCTCGCTCTTGTTCGTATCTCCATTCACTTTCCTCTCAATTTTCTTTTTCTTGTGACCTTGCAGCTTGGCCTATTCTTACTTCCCCTTCCTCTGCTATCAATTTCTATCTTATTCTCCTCTCCTGTTTTCATTTTTTCCTATCTCACCACCTTAGCTAATATTGTTTTATCTTTCTCTTTCCTCTACAATTATTGGCCCTCTTTCTTTCTGTATCCAGAGCTCCCCTATCCTTCTTCTGTATATTTCCCTGCTCTTGATTCATTCCTATCTTTCTTTCCATTATTCGTCCTTCATATTTTTGCTTTCCTCTCCTGTCCTTTCTCTTTCCTTCTAGTCACTGTCCATATCTTCCTTCTCCTTTTTCTTTCCTCGCTATCTTTTTCCTTTCGTTCTCTGTCTTTCTATCACCTTTGCCCTTTTTTATATCTCTGTCACTGCTTTTCCTTTAGGCTCTCTCCTTCATATCTTCATTTATTTATTTGCCCTCCCCTACTGCTTGTCACGTTATTTCTGTCTCCTTTAAATCTGTCTAGCTGCCCTACTTTTCTCACTCTCTAACCTCTTTGCTTTCTCCTCTATCCCCTTCCTCGTTTCTCATTATCCTCTATCCATTTTTAAATTTTTACTGCCTGATTCCTTTTTAGGGGTGAGCGCGCAAGCGCTCTAGCCTGCTGTAATCTCTCTGTGGGTTTTTGAACACGTCCACCGCAAGCCCTTCAGTTTCGTTGGCCCGTGGGCTTGCCTTTTAATATCGCTTGATTTCATTTGTGAAAGACATGCATACGTCATTCCTTTTCTGGTGTTTAGCCCTCCTATAGCACACCGGCTAACTACTGAAAACATACGAGGCTCCATGTTTTCGGCATGGTTTCTGGACTACTTTTTATTTTTATTACCTACACAGCGTGACCTTTCTGGGCAGTAGTCGATCTCTTTGCATGACAATGACCCTGTTACATGTTTAATTGCATAACTGCCGATAAGTTTGATGGCAAGCAAACTTCTATTTCCTTTTGTGTGCTCCTTCATGCTCATGGCGTGCTGCCTTAAATCAGCTCGCTTATGTACAACTATATTACTTTTCATTTTCAATTTATGTTGCAAGAAAAGTCTGGTTAGGACTTTACAATGCTAATAGCTCTAGGTTGAGCAAATGTCAGACCCATTACATTGTAAATGCTTGTTTCTTTTCCTGCCTTCCTCTCGGTCTCCTTTTCTTTTCATTTTTTTTCTTTTCTTTCCTTTTCTTTTCTTTTCTTTTCTCTTCTTTTCTTTTCCTTTCCTTTCTTTTCTTTACTTTCCTTTCCCCTACTTTTCTTTGTCGACCATTGTCTTTCTCATGATGAGCTCCAGGTTTGCCAATACCTACCTTGGCATATCTCACTGTCCATGACAATGCCTCTTACCCTCTTCCTCCACATTTCTAGGAAGAGTTCATTCAGACGTGTTAGAAATTGGGTCTTTAGCTGGCAGAGGTAGGCACCCTTGTCAAGTACGGACCACAATCCTAGTGAGGGTAAGTCAGTTATACAACCTAAATTAACCTGTGCTCACCTCTGGTAGCTTGGCACAAACCAGTCAGGAATCACTTAAGAGGCAATGCGTAAAGTATTTGTGCAACACTTAATTACAATAACACAGTAAAGAACACCACAAAAAAAAGGCTTATCACTAGTTTTGAAAAAAATAGAGATTATTTATCTGAGTTATAAATTACCAAAACTACAAAAATCCAATAAATACTTCTTCATTAATACATGCTCGGGATGCGTAGATAATTTCAGTGCTCAGGAAAAGATGTGGGTGCTTCCTCTAGGGGAGTTACGGTAATCTTCTGTCTAACACTTTGGCCCACCCTTCTTCTGAAGTAGAGACACCAATTTCCAATAAGAGTACTTTCCCCCCTCCACAGATCTCCTTGGTGCGATGGGGGTTTACAGACAGGCTGCACGGGCCTGGTGGTACACCAGGGCGGCTCCTCCATTAGGGAGGAGGAGTGTCGCTCCCCACCAGCAGCCACAGCTGCAGCTGCAAATCCTTTCAAAGAAAAGGATAATAACTGTCATTTATTATCCTTTTCTTTTAGAGGGGCGGGGCCACGGGGGTAAAGCGCAGAGAGGGGCTCACTGTGCATGTATGTTTGGCTGACCGTCTCAGCCCAGCCAAACACACATGTGCAATAGGCTCTCTCAAGCCCGGCAACAAAGGTGCCGGGCTTGAGAGAGCCTGCACAGACTCCCAGTCTGCCTGGGAGAGCCCTTACTGGGCGCTCCTAGCCAATCATGCCACCCTGCACCTTCCCGGTGTTGTGAACCGCAACTGGTGACACAGTACCTGGGGTGTTGAGATCACCAATCCAGTGGTCGGCGTGCCTCCGACTAGGTTCACGTTGGTAAAAGGTCCAGCGCATAGGTGCAGGGGGGGCATGGTGGCTCAGCTGCAATAGAGACCCTTATGAGTGGTCGGAGCCGGGGAACCTGGGGAAGGGCATGTTCAGCTCGTCACAGTTGTAAGGTACCTTTGAAGCTTAAGAGTTATTAGTAGTCTAGGGAATCATAACTACATCATTAGAAAAGTCTGTTAAAAACAATGATTATCACCCAGAAAAGGAGAGGAACAGGCAGTAAATACATCTGAAAAGGCAGGTGACACACACACAACTGCCGTAGGAACCAGCAGCATGTGCAAACACTGAAGGACGGCAAATTTCCTGGCCGTATGATATTGTCTCTGTGAACTATCAATTTCCTAGATCTAAACAATGTGAATTGTTCAGTTTTTTTTAGCTCTGCTTTAGCCTGTACAAGTCTTAAGAGGCACATGCCTACCTTCATGAGGGGGAAAGTAATTCCTTCTCTCTCTCTCCACCCTTCTGTCACTTGAGACGAGATCTGGAAATGAAACATCAAACCTAATGAGTGAGTCTCAGCAGGACAATTGTACATCAGAATATCGTGTACATTAATATTGTTCTACACGAATATTGTAACCAAAATATTGACTAACGAAATATCATAAGGGTAGATATATAAAGCTAAGTATTCATTTACTAATATCAACCCCACATCTGCGTACCTTGAAGGTGTATTCTGTCAAGGTACATGAGTGGAGAGTAAACCTATAATTATGTATATATTTTTGGTAGTCAATATTTTTGCCACAGTATTTTTTCAGGTTGCTTTCATGAAACAACTTTGGCCGAGTCTGAAAGATGGTGTTACCTGAGTGGGTGTGCATGACCGCAAGCAAATGGAAGTAAACCTTAAAAACAGAGAAAACACCATGCATGAGCTACAGACAAATGTAATTAGTGTAGTACCAAAATACTAAGTGAGAGTCAATAATTCTAGGTTTAGCTCTTGCCAGGAGTGACTGGAGCAAGCCGGGAAGTTTTATACTACAATAGACATGTCAGTTCAAGCATTTATGCAACATCAGCCTTTTTGATTCTATTGACAATTGAATCAAGACATTACCAGTTCATATTTGCAAGCCCTTCAGAACCACCAATACTGCAATCACCATTTGAATGGTGGGCAAATCATTGTAGAAAACTGTGAACTCCAAATGTTCTTTGAGAACTCAAAGAATGTAATGTCTGGAGCAGGGGCCAGCTCTTCTGTAAACTCTAGCTTTTTAGATCTGGCTTACTAGCAACATTGTCTGAAGTATTGTTGTTACAATTTTTTTAAATATACAGAGTGGGCTTTGGGTTCAATGAGAGTATTATTTCTCAGTCATTGCGTTGTATTTGCAGTTAGGTGTAATGCCTCCACCTCCCAGGATGTGCTTGCATTGCAGTGCACCAGGGACTATTTTACATTAAAAAAAATTCAAAAACATACTGGATCATCATGCATTAAATTCTTGTTCTAATATATGAATTGTATACAAGAAGCAAGGATTTATTTTAAAGTTGTAGTCAGGGCTCAAAATGCAAGCCAGACTAATTGGTTTTGCCACGCTTTTTTCTGTTCAGATTGCTAACATTATGTGTTCTTTCACTCAGAAAACCGAGCTCGGTTCCAGAAGTGGAGCAGCTGGCTGTACCCCAATTGTCCCATTTTCATTTGTTGCTTGAGGCCAGTCCACCTAAGGCTCTGCGCATTAGCGATAATGACTTCGCCTTGCACCTCTGTGAAGAATGCCTATTCCGTGTGTCACAGGGTAGCATTGTGTGAGTCTGATGGTCTGACACACAGAGGGAAGGGCTCATCATGAAATGAGGTCACCCGTACGTAGACAAGAGGATTGGTTTGAACACTGTAGGATGAAGAGATTAAAGAAACGCCCTTGTGTAGTGCCCAAAACAATGCACCCCATTCTAGCGTTGCAGGGACGGAAAGCAAATCACCACCTGATGCTGCCTTGCAGTGACAGCAATCCAGGAGAGAAAAAGGGACAAATTAGGACAAAGTCATTCATTTTGTCACTTCCACGTGCCTTGTACAATCACCACTGACATATATTCCATGCAGAGGTTGATCCCCTGTCAAAATGCAGAAAAGACTATAGGCAAAAAGGAGACCGAACTCACGCTGATTTCTCATTGAATTCCGAATAATGTGTAATTTTTAATTAGGTCATTTTGGCTACTGCTCTAACCAGGAATAGAGGAGCACATGAATACCTATTGAAAGCATCAGCTGAATATTTTTTTTAGCAATATTGTTACCTGACAACTGATTTTGAAAAATGGCGTTGTTCATTTGCAAGATAAGTGTCCGAAGTCCATAGATTGTAACCCTTAAAAAACTTCAGAAACATCATTAAATATGTACAAGTTAACCTATCAATCAAAAACGTTCCACATTTCGGACTGAAACAGCCACCCAAAGTTATTTGAGAAGACCAACTAGTTTTTGATCTGTTGTCTTTATTTATGGTGTAACAGTGATAGTCACACCATAATCTTTGCTACAACTAGATTAGTGTGTTATTTTTAATAGAGTTTCTATAGATGTCATAGGGTAACAACCTGTAGTGTAAATACAGAACAGGCTAATTAAAGATCACGTGAAGTCACTTCCTGTGACATCAATATAGCCGTAGAGCCCGCAGTAGCCGGCTATACCGGCCATTAAAGGCCTGCTCCAGCATTAAAGGCCTGCTTCCGAGATGAAGGCTAAAGGCGAGGTCCTTTAAAAAGGGAGTGGGGCTTTAATTGCTGGTATACTCCAGCACTACATGGCACAATGTTCTAATACGTTTTAAAAAAGTCCAAATGTGGCCCGAGGGGACTGAAATCCCCTTCGGCTCTGTGAGGCCTTTGTTCACAGCTATAGCTGTGAACAAAGAACATTGAAATGTTGGCGCTCAGGCTTTTACCAGCCAGTAAAAGGCCAGAGCACTCCATTGTCTCCAGTGGAGGTCCCAACATTCCAATGCTCTAATATAGCCTTAGATCCCACCATAGCAGGCTGTACCGGCCAGGGAGAGGGCCTTTAATGGCCGGTAGAGCCCGCTATGGTGGGTTCTAAGGCTATTAGAGCATTCTGCCACTAGAGGGCAAAATGTTCTATTAAATAAAACAAATTCCTCACGAAGCCCGAGGGGATTAAAATCCCATCGGCCTCAGTGAGGCCTTTGTTCACAGCTGTTGCTGGGAACATAGAGAACATTGGAATATTGATGCTCCGGGCTTTTACCAGCCAGTAAAAGCCTGGAGCACTACATTGTCTGCAGTGGAGAGCTGAACATTCCAATGTTCTAATAAGAATTAAAAGCCTTATACAATTATCCATATTTGGAAAGCTCAAGCAGTCAGGAGCAGCTCTGGCATTGCAAGGGAGCCAAAAAGAGCTTCTGATGCCTGAGCTTCGATGAAGTATAGTCAGTCACTCAAATTACCAATCAAAAGTGCAGGCAACTGCTGAGCACTGAAATGCCAAAACATAAACATTAGGTATGCGTTAGTTTCCAGTCACAGAACAATAAATTTTGCCCTTTTTTAAATCAGTGACCATCTTTTGAGGGGCAGCTGCATGTCTCCCTTCATTGTTGGCCACACATTTATAAAGGAGAACATGAGCTTTCTAGCACAGTATCTATAGACATAAATACTGGGAGGTTTATTTACAATCCCGATGCCTTTCTTTTTATATGGGGAAAAAGTGACGCACCAGCGGCACAACAGGCTTGTAAATAACGTTGTCAGTGAGAACTTCGAGACAGGGAAAAATCATGATAAGTAGGAAATGCCTCTCTATGCTCTTTTACCATTCATTTCACCTACTACACTCTCCTCACAGTCTCCATTGTAAATATGCCTGTGCTATCAAACGCCTAGCAAGGTACATTATTGAATATACACATTTTCTTGTACCTCATTCTTCCTCCAGTCTTTCTCCAAACTTCATGTTCCACCTTAAATATATATTTCTCAATTTAATTCTCTCATATCTGAAATCTAATGACCTTTCTGTTTATAGTTTTTACTTGCCTGCTACACTCCCACTTAAAGTCTTTCTTGTCCACAACAAATTCTTTGGCCAGGTATCTCAATAAATTGTTATGTTGAATTAAAGTAGATGAAAGCCCAAGGACTGCATAATTCTATTCTGAAACCTTTACATAGAATTTAGGATTCAAAACCCTTTAGCTGCAGCTCGCTCCGGGTCCCCAATGTTGCTGTGCTTTATGATTATTTTCAGCTAGAGTTTCATCTCTGAATGAGCCCAAACTTCCTCAAGCTCAGGGGAGATCATGTTTATAAATTGATCAAGGATGCCTTTTTACTACCTCCTTCAATTCATTATGCTTGCAGTCCATTCATATGTTTTAACGTAGGAGCACAACTGAATCACTAGAGCAAAATGTATTGCCTTAGTAATGTGGATTGAGATTTGGAGAATCTGGGTACCGGATGCATCACATTTTGCCCCTACATCCAGAGAGTGCTTTAAGCCCTGGATGCAAAACTGGTGCACTGATATTTTTGATTGCAGATTGATGTTGCTTTCCAGTGAACGTCTTGTTTCATATTCGATTGTTGCTGGGAATATCGAATCCTGAATATTGATGGGACTCAACATTGTTGAAATATTATTGTGGGACAACATACCGAAGGTAGGTGCACAGAGGGAGTGCTATTCTTAACTGCCCATGTACATACCTTGAAGAAATATATATATATATATATATATATATATATACATATATATATATATATATATATATATATATGGGAATCAAAAGTGAGAGCCCAACATTGGAACAACAATGATGGATATGGAGATAAATTTGAGTGATAGAACTCTAACAGATCTTGAGAAGAAGGCCCCGTGTTTAGGATTATCCTTCTGCACCACAAGACACTTTAACTACAGTATGCTGAAAGTATGATTAATCTTTTCAAGCTTGTAAGGAAGCTGAAGTTAAAGAAATGGCATCAACTTAGAAAGGAGACGAGCAGTACAGAAATGAGTATAGGGGACAAATAAAACTCAATAAGTGACCTCAGAATAGGGGACATGAACCGCCTGACTACCATGTATTCCTTGGAGAGGGAGAATGGTTTGGATAATTCCCAGATTCCTTCACAGGAGATACACAGGCTACTATATAATATGGGTATTACTTATGATTAGGTCAGTAACAGTGGGTTTAATCTTAAATTGGTATTTTGTCCTGTGATGCCACATGATAATATAGACACCTCCTGTCATCATATGGTGATTAAGGATCTGAAGAGATTAAAACACAACCAGTATAAAAAACAGTGTAGAAGGTTCAACATTAGCATAGAACAGAAACAAGCTATTGAACGAATTGCACAGGATACTGAGATGATTGTTAGACCCTCAGATAAGGGAGGTAACATTGTACTTATGTCAAGAGAACAATATGTGAAGGAAGCAAAGTGACAACTTAATGACACTAGACACCATGAAGTTATAAATAGGGAGATCTATTCCAAGAGTGTCACTGATATTTGGGATAAGTTGACAGAATAGAGAGATCAAGGCAGCTGGAATGGGATGAATTTTGTTTTCTGAAAAGGGAGTATCCCAAGTTACCAGTATTGTATATGTTACCAAAAGTTCACAAGGATATCAGGAATTCTCCAGGAAGAAGTATTGTGTCATCAAGGGGCAGTGCCCTTAAAAATGTTTCAAAATATGTTGTTTTTTTCCAAGAGAATATGTGGAGAGTCTTTCTTTATATGTGAGAGATACAAACGATTTCTTAGGGAAGATAGATCATTTGCACTGGGAGAAGGATTATCTTCTCATGACCCTAGATGTGGGTTCGTAATATACAATCATTGAACATCATGCTGGTCTGCAGGCATGTAAACATTTTCTTGAAGCTCACACTGATATGTTGTTGAAAATTATTGAATACTGTTTGAAGATCAACATATTCATGTTTTATGGCATACTGTACAGGCAGAAACTGGGAGTAGCGATGGGAACTTGCTTTGTCCCAAGTCTAGCTAATTTGTTTTTGGGATATTGGGAGGAGCTTTTGTTCCAGGACACCAAAGATTTTCCTGCTCTCCAACAGGTTGTACTGTGGTTGTGGTACATTGATGAGTTATTTGTAGTATAGAAGGCTACTCAAGAAGAAGCTGAAGTTTTTGTACAGAAATTAAACAATAACCCCCATGATTTGACATTTACCCAGAGTATTCGTAAGAAAAGTGTGATCTATTTGAATGTTGATATTGAAGTAGTGAATAAGGTTGATACTAGGCTACATAGAAAATCTACTGCAGGTAACAACCTTTTACATACTCTCAGTAGTCATCCCACAAATTTGAAATGGAGTATTCCTTTTGGGGAACTAATGAGATCGGAAAGGAATTGCAGTAGCGAGGATTCCTATATGAAGGAGGAAAGTGTCATGAATAAGAGGTTCAGAGAAAGAGGTTATCCCATGTGGGTTCTGGATGAGACCTGCAAGATAGTAGGGAAACTTGAAAGATACGACCCTAGCTGAAAAAGAGAACGTCACAACTGGAGATGAGAATCCAGATGGCTTATGTGCCATAATGACATTTATCAATTGAGCTAAGGAGACGCAGGGAATTCTGTGCAAGCACTGGCAGATAGTCAAGAATAACCCTCATATTGGGAGAATAATAGAGGAATGCACCAAGGTGACCTATAGAAAAGGGCATGGTTTTAGAGATATGGTTATGCATAGTGACATCACTATAACAAAAAACATGAGAGACCATACCCTACAGGACTTTTTTCAATGTGGACGTTGTTGGGCTTGATGTAACAGTAAGATGGCATAAATAATGAGAAGACCTCATGGGGGTGGGGATTGGATTGTTAAACAATTCCTCATGTGTAGTACAGCACATGTTTTATATGTTCGTGAATGCCCATGCTGATTGAGATATATAGGGAGTACAACATTGATGGCCAAGAAAAGGGTAATGGAGCACAGGAAGGACATCACTAATGCAGATCCTCACTTTCCAGTAGCTAGACATTTTAATGAGATACATGGTGGGAACAGTGCCCTTTTGTCGTTTTATGCAATTGAAAATATAGCAATGAGTCCAAGGGGTGGCAACAGAACCTTACGATTAAGGCAACAGGAATCCAAGTATAGCTTGGAGTTCGAAACAAAGATCTCGACGGGTCTCAATTCTGATGAGGAATTGGGAATACACCTGTATGACGAATAATGGGATAGTTGCTTTCTTGGCTCATGTACCCCCGTTGGACTCTGACTAAGCCATTCTGAAATTCATTTGGTGTTTATTGTTTTAGTGTTCATAGAAATATGGATATTATGTCCTGTTTTTTAAGGATCCAAGTATATCTTGGAGTTCGAAACAAAGATCCCGCGGGTCTCAATTCTGACGAGGAATTGTGAATGCACCTGTATAAGGAGTAATGGGATAGTTTCTTTCTTGGCTCATGTACCCCCTTTAGACTCTGATTAAGCCATTCTGAAATTCATTTCGTGTTTATTGTTTTAGTGTTCATAGAAATATGGATATTATGTCCTGTTTTTCAAGGATCTTGGTGTTTAAGATTCACTGATGTATTATAAATGTTTTTATTGTTTTTAGGGATTTGGAAGGGACCATGTTAGTGCATGGGATTTCTTTCAGGATGAACCCTTTCTCTCTCACATTCCACTTCTACTAACATTTCATTTGTGATGTCAGATACATTTTTAACTTTCTTGTGTTCCATTCTACTGGCTTACATTGTCCCCTTGGCTCATGTATGGAGTAAGAGGTACACGCATGGGAAAGTGGGTGATATGATTTCCTTGTATTAATATGCAACAGAGATTTTGTGGTAGGAGGATATTTTTCCTTTATGATATTCCTCACTCATGATGTTTATGTGTGCTATTGACTTGTATTGCACCAGATGTTCTTTTTTGAGGAGGTATACAGATGCAGAACCTTTCCAGGTATATTGCAAAGCAGATGGGAATTAGCGATGTAAACATTTACTGTTTATGGTTGTCAATTGTATATATCCATGACAAGAGCCAGGAACTGGGATATTTACAAGCCATTGTGTATCTTCATCTGTGAGCACTTTCTGTGAACAGGAACAGTAGTATGTGGTGAAGGGTTAGAGTTCTTTGCCCACAGTTTAGCATTGCTATTAGAGCTTATTCGGTACGAGATATCAGATATGGGTGGGCAACAGTAAAGTATACGCACTGTAAGAATTGTTGGCATTAGAACTGGGACATTTACAAGTGATTCTATTTAATTCAAAGAATTTTTTTTGATGAATGGGAATATTTGCACATTCAAAGATGGCTGCTAAAATGTGGTTGATGTGGGGAGTTCTTTGTTTATTTTGACGTATTGTTTTTTATTTTTCTCACAATTTAAAAAGGGATTGTTAAAGCTTGAATGTTATGTGATCAAGCCGGCCCGTCGGGCGAAATGCCTCATGTGTGGAATGCAGTAAAGTTGATCCTGCACTACAATCTTGAGCGAGTGCTTTATTTGACTATATATGTTTATGTATGTACATGAGTATGTATATATATATATATATATATATATAGACATATATATATATATATATATATATGTGGACAAAGAACTCTAACCATTCACCACATACTAGCAGTATATATATAAATTGCCTCCTGGCGGTCGCCAGTAGGTATAGTTAGGACCATATTTCCATAGAAAAAGCATTTTTTGACTTGCCTATAACTTTGGCATAGTTTGATGAATCTTCACGAAAGTTTCCAAAATAAGTGTGCCGGTGATTCTTGTTGCACATGTGAAGTTTCGGGGTGATCCGAGTGGGGGCTGCGAAAAAAAGAGGGGGATCAAAAAATGTGTGTTTACCATGTTAATTTCCATAGGAGTTTTGAACACAACTACAGCCTGAACCGCTGAACAGAATTACACAAAATTTGACAGAAAGCTAGCTTTCGGTATCCAGATTGTGCTTTTGCTTGTTTGTGTAAATCCGTTCAGTCGTTTTTGAGATAGTAAAGGGAAAACTAATTTGTATATCTCTGGCCATGATTACATCGTGAAAAAAGACTAGCTCGTGCAGGGAAATGCACAGCTCTGACTGGCTGCCAATACTTCAAACCAGGAAGTGTTGGCAGCCATCTTGGGACTCAGCTTCAGCCGAGTCCCACAAAAAAAGTTAAAAGAAACAAAACTCGGGGCAATGATAGAGTCACCCTCACCCCTTAGCTCCGGTGGTAGGGTCCCAGAGCGACCCCAGAGCTACAAAGTGTTTTTGCCCTAAGGTAACTATAACTTGCACTCTTGCATGCACTGCTAATTACCCCACAAATGATGGCACTGACGACATCTTTCGTAACATCATTGATAATATCAATGTAATATTTGCAGTACATTTTTTGACAAAAAAAAGTGTGCATGGAGGGGGAGCGAGTCATAGTTACCTTAGGGCGTAAGTTATAGTTACTTGAGATAACTCTAACTATAACAGGTCAATTTCTATGGTTTTGTACGTTTAAAATGTGAGCCAAACTATAACGTCCTCGGAGCTTTGACAGCAGCTCCGTGCTTGCTGAAGCATATCATCTCTGTCACCTGCACAGAGATGTAAGGTTTGGATTTTGATGGCAGGACCTGCTTTACACGTCTTGCTATCAAAACCCGAAGTGTTTGCTGTGGCTTGGCTGCAGAGCCGCAGCCAAGCCACAACAAACAACTATGTCCCAGGGATGGGCACCCCCGGGACATAGCAGGAGTTGGCCCTGGGGGTTGGCGGTCCCCAGGGCCCCAGGGCCATCAGTGGCTCCTTCAAAGTAGGCATAGCCCGGGGGGGGTCACTGGGTCGTTGGGGTCCCATAGGGACCCCCTTTCTTTTTTACAGATTGGCCTCGTGGGGTAGTGGTCCCCAGGGCACGGGGGCATGCCACCCTGCTCCAACTATTGTGTTGCCTGAGGAGTGGCAGTCCCAGGGACAGCAGGGGGGATGCACCCACCCTAATTATTACCTAAATGCCCCAAAGAGGTGGTGGTCCCCAGGGCAGCTGGAGGAGGCTGAGTGCCCCATCCGCATATTAACACAGCCCTGGGGGGGTGGCGTACGCAGCCCCGCTGCATTCAAATAATAAGCCCCGGGGAGGTGGCGGTCCCCGGGGCAGTGGGAGGGGGCCAGGAGGCTCCACCGCTTTTATATACATGAGCCCCTGGCACTTGGCCCACCCGGGGGCTTTACAGTAACAAACCACGGGAGACTGCGCTTCATCTTTTGTTTATTTTACAGTGGTTCCGTGGCTCCACCACATCTCTGCTCGTAAAATAAAATAAAATGCTTTTTAGTCCTTGGGGGGTCCCATTAGGACCCCACCTCCAGAGCTAAGGGGTCAGGGTGTTCGTACCCTGACCCCTTTTTTTTTCTTTGCACTTTAGTTTGGGACTCGGCTTCAGCTGAGTCCCAAGATGACTGCCAACTCTTTAACTACTTCTGTTGTTGAAGTTGTTATCAGCCACTCAGATCTCTGCATGAGATCGGGAGGGGTCTTGAATCCTTTGCTTCACTATATATAGAAATTTGTTTTCCCATTTATTTCTCAAAAACTAATGAACGGAATTACACCAAAACAAAAAAGGCACTTTCTGGACCTGGCCTTCCTTCCTGCCAAATTTGGCGCAATTCCGTCCAGTAGTTTTTGCGTTATTGCTGATTAAAATCCCTATGAAAAAATGAATAGGAAAAACGTTTTTGGGACCACAACACTGCACACAAGCAAATACATTTTCTGATGGGGGAATGACATCAGATCGAGCAAAAATGCAAGCGCTGTCAACTACGAGTCCCTCACAAGATGTTTCCATGTTACGTTCATTCCTTGGCATGGTCAGTTACTCTTCCAGATACATACAAAACTTTTCCACTGCGAGTGCTCCATTGAAAGAGTTGACTAAAACAAATGTTTCTTTCTACTGGTTTCATGAATGCAAGCAAAGTTTTAAGAGAGTAAAGCAAGCTATTGAAAATGCTACTGAATGGGCATATTTTGAATCATAGCTACATACAGAAGTTGTTGTTGATGCTAGTCCGGTCGGGTTAGGCGCAATCCTCACACAGCACAACTGACAATTGCTCAAAGGCATATTGTGGCATATGCAAGAAAGACTTTGTCCCAGACGGATCAACCTGAAAAGAGTGTTTAGCAGTATTGTGAACTTTTCCATGTTTTCCTTTATGGAAAACCTTTTACACTTGCGACAGATCATCAAGCATTTCTGCCCTTCTTTGGCAATCCAAAGGCCAAGATACCTCCATGCAGTCAACATTGGAGGGGTCTACGATTACAAGAATACAACTACACAATTGTGCATTGTCCAGGAAAAGATCAAAACCCTGCTGACTACTTCTCCAGAGTGCCTATACAGTGCCAAGGCAGCCCTTCTACGACAGCTGGAGCCTACGTAAATGTCATTGTGAAATCAAATATGTCTCCTGCCATTCCAGTGAAACAAATTGTCATTGCCATGAGTCGAAATAGTGACATGTTAAAACTGAAAGACATTATTACTCATCAGTCATTGAACCAACATACTCAACCTCTTACCAGTGACAGTGAATACCAGAAGTTTAAAAATGTCAATGATGAAATGTCCATGACACATGAAGGAATTATCCTGAGGGGTTTGATAATTGTCATTCTGGAGAGTCTGCAACAACAGATAATTGAAGTGGCCTGTGAAAAGCAATGTGGAGTCGTTACCACAAAACAAGCTCTCCAAGATCGAGTTTGGTTTTCTCATCTCGATGAAAGAGTTGAAAAATAATTAATGGTCTGCCATCTATGCAACCGTCTGTCATTGAAAAACACTGAACACCCCTGAAGCATGTCAGGATTGTCAAAGCATGCACGAGAAACAAATTGCTATTTACTTTTTCGGTTCACTTGACAATGGACATCACCTGATGGTGATTGTGGTTGAATACTCATTAACAGAAGATCTCTCATCTATCACTCAAAAAAAGTAATTGAGAGATTAGATGGCCCCCTTTTCAATAGCCGGGGATTCAGAAACTTTCTTAATCTGCTTAATGTGGAGTATCAGAAGAGCACACCTCTTGGCCACAGGCTAATGTCCTTGTTAAACATTTCATGAGTACATTAAAGAAAGCTGTTCAGCATGCTGCATTAGAACATCTCGCACTCAAGACTGTCTTGAATTCTGCCCTACAAGCTTACAGTTTATCTCCTCACTCGACCACAGGTGAAAAAGCCCTGAAAGTTGATGTTTGGGAGATCAATGATGACCAAGTTACCTCAATGGACCAACACAAGATTGAGAACTGAAGAAGTAGCCCATAAAAAAAGCCTTTGATCGTAAAAACAAAATGAAGGTCTACACAGGCAAAGGCAAGAGACAACATGCAAATGACATTGGGCCTGATTACAACTTTGGAGGAGGGTGTTAATCCGTCCCAAATGTGACAGATATACCACCAGCCGTATTACGAGTTCCATAGGATATAACGGCTGGTGGTATATCCATCACATTTGGGACGGATTAACACCCTCCTCCAAAGTTGTAATCAGGCCCATTGTCTTCACAAGAGGAGATTGAGTGCTTGTCCTTCAGCCGAGAAAACATAAGTCTGATGCTCTATTTGATGACAAGCCAAACTCGTAACTGCAAAAGACACATGCTGACTCCCCAGCGTCCTTGGAAATACATCATGCAAGACTCCTTGCATTTCATACATGTGGCTTATCACTCATCAGATACTGACATCAACATAGAGACTGGTTCAGAGAGGACAATTTGAAAACCCCAGATGGCTGTTGCTCCTACATCACCAACGAAGATCACAGACAGTCCTGCTGCTGATTCCCAGTTTCTGAAGACACGAATAAGATGAGTAATGAAAGTGCCAAGAAGGCTTATCAAAGAGCTATGATTGTGTAGATGTTTGTAAAAAATTGTACTTCTTTTTATTTAGCAGAGGGGGAGACGTAGTGCCATGTGATCATGAATAACAGAGCCCTTTTGGTTCCTTAAGGGCTCCATAGAGCTGTGACGTAAATGTTAGAATCGGGTGAAGTGAATGCAGGTTTAGAATGTGGAGTTCGTGGTCACATGCAGTCCAATAAAGATGCATAATACATAGCTCCGTGTGTGGCGTATTCATTGGCAGGTGCCCAGGCTGGGGAGGATGATACACAGGCAAGCCCTGGCCTGGAACCCACCAGGGAAAAGGGAAAAGAGGAAGGCCAAGAAACACATGGCGTCAAGGCCTCCAGATTGGCTGCAAGGATATGGGTTACACTTTGAGCCAGATTGAAAGAAAAGCCCAGAACAGAGATAACTGGAGAGTCCTAGTTAATGGCCTATAGCTCAGCTTATGTAAGTACCTAAAAAAGAATTCTAGCGAGGATGTTATCTGCTGCAAGGAAAGCATAATGTCCATGATCACAAATGTAAACCACCTCCTGCTGTACCGGTACCCGATTAATGCACAATTTGTAGTACAAGTTCTCAGAGTCAATGAAGGTGTTGATGAGTCTTGCTTCCAACAGATTTTGCTTGAAGCGCAATTGCTGATGACTGTACGCTTCATTGGGGCAGGTGCCCTGAAGCCCCTTCCATAATCACTTGACAAATTATAAATCAAAATGGCATGAGCACTATGCAGCAAAACATGGTTGCAGTTTATTCTTTTACATGTGTAGTGCAAGATTGCAGAATTGCCATCATCTGAATACAAATGTATTCCATGCCTCAAACATGTTATCAGTGTATGGTGTGTTGCAGTTCCACAGTGTTCTTTAGGTTGGCACAGTCAGTCCACCTTATTGGAAAAATAGAGGACTCTCATGCAAAAATGCCAACATCATGACTGACCTCCAATGAGAATGTTAACATATCAGGGTATTGCTGTTGCAATATATAAGGCCTGTTACAGCATTTTCATTTTGTTGACTTGGCTTTATACAGTTGTTCTGTTATGCAGATTTGTAGAGTGTGCTATCGCCAGGGAAGCTGGTGTGAGTCTAGGCACAACCAGGGCTAAGTGGGACTTCTCAAAATGCGAGGTCTTCAGTTTCTTGCAGAATTCAGAAGTGAGTAGGAGGCTCTTATTTGTAGATGCTGGTCACTTCAAGCTTTAGGAGTAATGTAGAAGAAGGCTCAACGGCCAGATCTGGTTTTGCATATGTGTGTGGTATTTGTACAAGTAGGAGTCTGGAAGAGTGGTGGTGTCTGGAAGGTTTGTGAAAGCAGATGCAATTGTTGAGGTCTCCTGGGCCAGTGTTATGTAATGCCTCGAAAGTGTGGGTAAAGAGTTTCAGTTGTGCTCGTTTGTGAATGGGGAGCTAGTGGAGGTCCATCAGGTGTGAGGTGAGTACAGCATTAGAGTGATTCTGACCACTGAGTGCTGAAAGATGAGCTTTTTGTTGCTCCTGTCATAGAGGGTGTTCCATTAGTCCAGCTTGCTTGTGAACTGGGCAAGCATGGCAGTTGTCCGAGTGCTGATAGGGGTGCATTTAAAAATGTTCCTCAGCATCTTTAGGGTATGAAAGCATGAGGTGTTAATGGCACTGATTTGGGTGGTCATGTTGGCTTTTCTGTCGATGATGATCCTGAGGTTCTTTGGTGTGGATATTTAGGGTTGGTATCAGTCCTAGCTCTGTTGGCCACCAGGTGGAGTCCCATAGTGATGTGCTCTTCGCAAAGTCAGATCATGATTTCAGTCTTGTCAGTGGTTAGCTCTAGATAGCTGGTCTTCATCCAGTGGGTGATTTCATTTGGCACTGAACTTGACCTGGGCACTGGGCGTTTTATCCATGAGGAAGAGAAGGAATGAGTTGCGTGTCGGTGGCATAGGAGAGGACACCGATATTGTGAGAGCAGATAATGCTAGCTGGAGGGATCATGGAGGTTTGAAGAGTGTTGGGATCCCCAGATGAGGCTGCAGACATCTGAGGTGTATGGTGCCAGGCTGACTGGGTCCTTCCAGTCAGGAAAGAGCAGACCCATTGGAAAGCTTGCCCTTGGATTCTGATGTTGTGTAGTAGTTGGATGAGGTTGGAGTAGGAGACAGTGTCATATTCTGTGGAGAGGTCCAGTAGGATGAGGGCCACTGTATCCCTTCTGTCCAGTGTCATACAGATGTCATCTGTGGAAACAATGAGGGCAATCTCTATTCTGTGGTAGGGTCTGAAACAAGTCTGAGTGGTGTCAAGTAGTTGGTGGCCATTAAGGTATTCAGTGAGGTGTCTGTTGATGATTTTCTCTAAGACCTTAGCCGGATATGGTAGAAGGGAAATCAGAATGTAATTGTCTGTTTCCAAGTATCTGGTAAGGTTGCGGAAGATGTGGCACATTCTGAATAGATGTGAGCATGGCACTGATGGGTTGCAGTCCTCTGGAGTAGGAGTGGTGGAGGCAGAGGTCTGAGGGGGCACCTGAGTGGATGGACTTCGTGGTGGTTGCGGGTTCTTCTGGAGTGATCATGAGTCAAACATTGCTTCTGTGGGTAAGATCAGGTGGCATTTGGCGATGTCTGTTTGGTTTGGTTGGAGGCTGATGTTGCTGTAAATAGTGGTAATTTTGTTGCTGAAGAATTTATAGAGATTTTTTCACAGGTCTTCCAAGGGGGTGAGGGAGCTGGAGGTGGCTGATGGTGAGGTGAAATCTTTTACAATGGAAAATATTTCTCTGCTTCTGTTGCTAGAAGCACCCCTTACCCTTAGAACACATGAAACGCTTGTTTGATCGCACTGTACTTTGTATTAAAAAATGATAGTTTTGATGCTATTTGATTCAGGGACTATTTTAATTGTGTTTGCACGTGAGTTTAAATAATTTTATGTTGGGCTGTGTTTAAATTTGCTGCTTTTGACACATTTCTTAACATTACCTTGCTTTTTCCCTGTGGCACTACGCGGAGCTTGTTGAGCTTGCATTTTTCATCTTAACTCTTTTGAGCACTCTAGTGCTGATCTGCCAATGTGTCCAAATCCCGACAAAAATAGGGCCCACGCACGGACGCACAGCTGGTGCTCCAAAGGCGTGCCAAAGACAAGCCCATCTGCGCTCGTCCACATCTCGACATCACCAGGGGCCAAAAATGAGGCCTCTTTTGATACTTCTGTTCAGCAGGGTAAGCACATTCAATACTAACCTTCTGATTTACTGAATTAGGGTCTTAATATAAACTAGATGGCTGTGCTATCCTCAATCTTGCTAATACTGGGACATATTGCTGCCACCACTGCAACTGGCACACCGTGTTAAATATGGATTCGGAAGGTCGGCACCTAACAACAAGGAATGGTGTGAGTCCAAAAAAGGGGCACTCATACCCAGGAGGAGATCGCATGTGCTCCTATTAATGCACCTTCTGTGGCTAAGCATAGTGTAGATGTTTGTGAATTGATCCAAACGCTGGCTCTAGAATGCTTATTCGTTACTGAAACCTGGGCTAAGGAGGATTCGGGACCTGACCTGGCGTCAGCGGTCCTCCCAGGCTTTATGATTGCCAGGCCCGACCGGCACATCCATAGAGATGAGGTTGTGGCCATTACAGTTCAAAATGCAATTAACTGCATCCTAAAGCCCATTGGTGCTGACTCACGTGGCACATGTATGGTGGCAGAGTTCAAACTTAAAGCAAATTGCCAAACTTTGCTCTCCAGGCTCTTGGTCTATTCCCCCCGACTCTCAGACTCAGTTTATCGAGGTTTGGGGCCAAATCTTAGAACAATATATTGTTAGCCATAAATGTTGTTAGCCCCAGTAGCCTCACTATACTGGGTGACTTTAACCTCTTCTGTGCCTTGGACGAGATGATCTCGTCCAAGGCTACAGTTCCCCTGTGCCTTGGACGAGATCATCTCGTCCTAGGCACAGGGGAACTTGGGGGCCCCTGTCCCTTCCACCCCCGCCCCCCCCCACGGCAATCCGATGACGTCAGCGCGCGCACAGCGCGCTGACGTCATCTAGTGTTGCCGGGCGCGCTGGAAGCCATTTGCTTCCAGCGCGTCTACCGAGGAGGACACGGAAGGTGAGTCCTCTTCGTTTTTGGGGGTCGGGGGTGGTGGAAACAGACACGGGGGGAAAGGAAAGGGTTTTTCCTTTCCCCCGGTGCCTGTTTTCATTAGATTCCTGCTCCACGATCACGGGCAGAGCCCGCGATCGTGGAGCAGGAATCTCCACTAGCCACCAGGGATTTATTTTTGTCAATATTTTGGGGGCGACCCCTTGGGCAAGGGTCGCCCCCCCCGGGGGCAATTATTTTTAGTATTTCGCCCCCCCCTGGGGGCAGATCCGCCGTTTTTTCGGCGGATCTGCCCCCAGGGGGGGGCGAAAACCACTAGACACCAGGGATACTGTTATTTTGTCAATATTTTGGGGGCGACCCCTTGGGCAAGGGTCGCCCCCCCCGGGGGCAATTATTTTTAGTATTTCGCCCCCCCCCCTGGGGGCAGATCCGCCGTTTTTTCGGCGGATCTGCCCCCAGGGGGAGGCGAAAACCACTAGACACCAGGGAAAATGTATTTTATTTATTATTTTGGGGGCGACCCCTTGGGCAAGGGTCGCCCTCCCCCGGGGGCATTTTTTTATTGTATTTCGCCCCCCCCTGGGGGCAGATCTGCCGATTTTTCGGCGGATCTGCCCCCAGGGGGGGGCGAAAACCACTAGACACCAGGGATATAGTATTTTATGTTTATTTTGGGGACGACCCCCTTGGGCAAGGGTCGCCCCACCCCGGGGGCAATTTTTTTTTGTATTTCGCCCCCCCCCTGGGGCAGATCTGCCGAATTTTCGGCGGATCTGCCCCCGGGGTGGGGCGAAAACCACTAGACACCAGGGATTTTATATTTTGGGGGCGACCCCTTGGGCCAGGGTGGCCCCCCCCGGGAATTTTTATTTGTATTTAGCCCCCCCCCCCCCGGGGGGCAGATCCGCTGATTTTTTGGCAGATCTGCCCCCGAGGGGGGTTGAAAACCACTAGACACCAGGGATTTATTTTTATTGTAAAGTTTTTTTTGGGGGGCGACCCTTTGGGCAAGGGGCGTCCCACTGGGGGACACATTTTTTAGTATTTGCCCCCCCCCCCTCCCCCCCCGGGGGCAGATTGCCAATTTTTGGGCTGATCTGCCGCCGGGGGGGGGGGGCGGGGGGGCAAAATCCACTAGACACCAGGGATTTTGTTTTTGTTGTTTATTTTGAGGGCAACCCCTTGGGCAAGGGTCTCTCCCCTGGGGAGTTTTTTTTTTCTGTTTCGGCCCCCCGATGGCAGACCAGTCATTTTTTGGACGATCTGGCCCCGGGGGGGTGGAAGCACACTAGGCGCCAGGGATTGTGTGGTGTGTGTGTAATTCTGTAGGCCCATCTGCCCCCAAGGAGGGCAGAAACCACCAATACGGCAGGGATTTTTTTGTTTTGTGCTGGGGGTGCCCCCTTTGGGAAGGGTTGCCCCCTAAAAGGGGGCACAGAGGTGTTGCCCATTTCGGCTAATTTTTTTACGCCCATCTACCCCCGAGGGGGGGCAGGATCCACTTAGGTACCAGGGACAACTTCTAAGTTCTTGGTGGTGGGGTGTTTGTCAACAGGCAAAGTATTTGTATTTGTGATTATAACAATTTATTTCTTCTTTTTCTTCTAGTTCAACGCTTTTGCTTCCTTTGCTGTGGATCTTAGCGGTTTTGGCAGTAGTTGTCCAGTGGTTTGCATAGCTGCATGTTTTAGGTAAGTGAAAGCAATTTACTCCAAAGGAGTATTGTTGACATGCATGAATGACATGTTTGTAGGTGGTGTACTAAATGCAGTATTGTGTGATGGACATTGTCCTTAGATTTGAGCACAGTGATGTTTGTGTTGTCATATGTCTAATTTGCTTTTTTCTTTTTTCTTTTTAGTGGGATATCATTGGTGATTGCTGTGTCTGTGCAGAGTAGTTGCTTGGTGAGTAGCTATTTCAGGCAACTGAGTGGTATAGTTTTTTGTAGTACATAACTCTTTGTGATAAAGCTACACTTTGTTTATTACTTATTTTAGTGCTAGTTGTTGTTGGCAATCCATTTGTTGTTAGGATCATGGCTAGCCGCAAAGTGACCGCTCAGCAGGTTGTTCGCATGCTCTTTGAGTCGTCTTCAGACCATGATTACGACACTGACTCTGCATCTGAGGCAGAGGAGGAAGCAGGAGATTCTGGAAGTGAGTTTTCTGTCCAAGAGTATTCTTCTGATGAGGAAGCTACTCTCAGTGCAGATGAAGGGCCTGAGTTAGAGGAGGACATTGATGTGCCAAGAGTGCAGCAGCCTGGGGCTGAAGGGTTTCCCATTAGAAGACCTGACACCTGGATTGCCCCAAACATGGAGCAGCCACAGTTACCTGCATTTACTAGTCTCCCAGGGTGTAGAGTTAATACGGAAAACTTTCTGCCTGTCCATTTCTTTCACTTGTTTATGGACGATGTATTTTTGGAAGAGATTGTGGAGCAGACAAATGTGTATGCAGAGCAATTTTTGCGGGACAACGCTGCCAGACTTAAGCCTCAGTCTAGAGCTACTCATTGGGTTCCCACATATCTGGAAGAGATGAAAAGGTTTTTAGGTTTGTCTTTTTTGATGGGGTTGATCAGGAAGCCGTCACTGGCTTCTTATTGGTCTACTAGTCCCTTGATGGCAACTGCTATATTTCCTGCAACTATGACACGTAATCGGTATTTGCTTCTTCTTCGTATGCTGCATTTTGTAGACAATGCTTTAGCCTTGCCACGAGATCACCCTGATTGTGACCGCCTTTTTAAGATTAGGCCTGTCCTTGATCATTTTGTGGATCGGTTTTCAGAGGTCTATGTTCCAGGCAAAGAGATAAGTGTGGACGAGTCTTTGGTCCTTTTCAAGGGGCGTTTAGTTTTTAAGCAGTACATCCCTAGTAAGAGGGCACGGTATGGGATTAAATTGTATCTGCTGTCAGAAAGCAGTACAGGATATGTTTATAATTTCCGGGTCTACACTGGTAGGGATTCCAGTATTGACCCTCCTGGTTGTCCGGCCACTTTTGGAGTTAGCGAAAAAATTGTGTGGGAACTTGCTAGACGGCTGTTTAACAAAGGTCACCATTTGTACGTAGATAATTTCTACACTGGAGTGCAGTTGTTCAAGGAGTTGTTTAGGGTGGACACTGTTGCTTGTGGCACAATCCGTTCTAACCGCAAAGGCTATCCAAGGGAGCTTGTCTGTAAAAAACTTGAGAGGGGACAGTGCAGTGCCTTGCGGAATAATGAGCTGTTAGCTATGAAATTTTCAGACAGGAGGGATGTGTACATGCTATCGACCATCCATGATGAGAGTACTTCCCCTGTGGCTGTTTGGGGTCAGGTTGCGGAAGTGCGCAAACCTGCGTGCATTTTGGACTACAATAGGCACATGGGTGGTGTTGATAGAGTAGATCAGAGGTTGGAACCTTACACTGCTCTTCGTAAGTCGTATGTGTGGTATAAAAAGTTGGCCCTACATTTATTTCATTTGGCAACTTTTAATGCCTTTATTGTATACAAGGATTGTTCACCTGAGTCAAGGATGACTTTTGTTAAATTTCAGGAGTCGGTGATAGAAAGCCTTATTGTGGTGGAACCGGCAAGAGTTCCTAGAGTAGAAGTGGTGGAGGATGTGGCTAGATTGAAAGATCGGCACTTTCCAGATCACATTCCTCCCACTCCCAAAAAAGACATGCCCACAAAGAAATGTAGAGTATGTGCCCGGAGATCAATCCGGAGGGAGAGCCGGATGTACTGCCCCGAATGCCCTTCAAAGCCTGGGCTGTGTGTGCCCAGCTGTTTTAGAAGTTACCACACAAAGAAAAACTTTTGGGAAATACCGTGAGCGTAAGCTGTCTGTTTTATATTTTCATATGTTTCACGGTTGGCATCTATCGTGTATTTAGTTTGAGGTTTTGTGTTTGTAGTTTTATGCCTATTTTATAATTAGTAGTTTATTTGTTGTTTATAAATAAAAAAAAGTGATTGCGGTGTGCGTGGGGTGGCGCTTGGCTGGCGGTGTGCGTGGGGTGGCGCTTGGCTGGTGGGGTGGCGCTTGGCTGGCGGTGTGCGTGGGGTGGCGCTTGGCTGGCGGTGTGCGTGGGGTGGCGCTTGGCTGGCGGTGTCAGCCAAACGGCAGTCCACACTCCCATCAGCTGGTGTGATTCTTGTATCAGGCATGTGGCGTATGTAAGTGATGGGCCCTTGAGTGGCGCGGTCTGTCGATGTGAGTGTTGTAATGTGCTGGGCCCGTGGCTGGCGGTGTGAATGGTCTTGTGCGTGTCATGTATGAAAGGTGTGTGAATGGACTGTAAAGCGGTTGGTGCCTTGTCGCGGCTTTACAGCTCACGAGCTGTGAGTCATTGGTTCACTTTTTTGCCTTTCAGTTATTAGCAGTGCATTTCATTTTTGTGAAATCTCTTGTTAATAAAATTTGATCCACTGAACCATCACTCACCCTCGTGCCAAATCCAACCAGTATGTGTTGTAAAAAATGACAAAACCTGCTCCGCTGTAATCAGGCGTCGCAGCACACCTGTGACACGCTAGGTGCCTCGGGTGGGACCCCGATGATGAAGCATGCAACCAACTTGGTTGGTGGGTGAGGGGTCTTCTTCACATAACCTAAGTGTTTCTTTTCACTATTTTAGTGTTTGGCACATCACGGACGTATGTGCACACATCAAAATGATATATTGCAAAAATACCTATCCCTTCTATCTCTTCAGGTTTTGGGCCTTATTCTGTTGCAGGCACCTGGCCCACCCACACAAGTGAGGTATCATTTTTATCGGGAGACTTGGGGGAATGCTGGGTGGAAGGAAATTTGTGGCTCCTCTCAGATTCCAGAACTTTCTGCCACAGAAATGAGAGGAAAAAGTGTTTTTTTGGCCAAATTTTGAGGTTTGCAAAGGATTCTGGGTAACAGAACCTGGTCCGAGCCCCGCAAGTCACCCCTCCTTGAATTCCCCTAGGTCTCTAGTTTTCAGAAATGCACAGGGTTTGTAGGTTTCCCTAGGTGCCCGCTGAGCTACAGGCCAAAATCCACAGGTAGGCATTGTTTTCTTCCAAAATTTTGGTTGTGTCCACGTTGTGCTTTGGGGCGTTTCCTGTCGCGGCCGCTAGGCCTACCCACGCAAGTGAGGTATCATTTTTATCGAGAGACGTGGGGGAACGCTGGGTGGAAGGAAATTTGTGGCTCCTCTCAGATTCCAGAACTTTCTGCCACAGAAATGTGAGGAACATGTGTTTTTTTAGCCAAATTTTGAGGTTTGCAAAGGATTCTGGGTAACAGAACCTGGTCCGAGCCACACAAGTCACCCCTCCTTGGATTCCCCTAGGTCTCTAGTTTTCAGAAATGCACAGGTTTGGTAGGTTTCCCTAGGTGGCGGCTGAGCTAGAGGCCAAAATCTACAGGTAGTCACTTTGCTAAAAACAGCTCTGTTTTCTGTGATATGTCCACGTTGTGTTTTGGGGCATATCCTGTCGCGGGCGCTAGGCCTACCCACACAAGTGAGGTATCATTTTTATCGGGAGACCTGGGGGAACGCTGGGTGGAAGGAAATTTGTGGCTCCTCTCAGATTCCAGAACTTTCTGCCACAGAAATGTGAGGAACATGTGTTTTTTTAGCCAAATTTTGAGGTTTGCAAAGGATTCTGGGTAACAGAACCTGGTCCGAGCCACACAAGTCACCCCTCCTTGGATTCCCCTAGGTCTCTAGTTTTCAGAAATGCCCAGGTTTGGTAGGTTTACCTAGGTGGCGGCTGAGCTAGAGGCCAAAATCTACAGGTAGTCACTTTGCTAAAAACAGCTCTGTTTTCTGTGATGTGTCCACGTTGTGTTTTGGGGCATATCCTGTCGCGGGCGCTAGGCCTACCCACACAAGTGAGGTATCATTTTTATCGGGAGACGTGGGGGAACGCTGGGTGGAAGGAAATTTATGGCTCCTCTCAGATTCCAGAAATTTCTGCCACAGAAATGTGAGGAACATGTGTTTTTTTAGCCAAATTTTGAGGTTTGCAAAGGATTCTGGGTAACAGAACCTGGTCCGAGCCACACAACTCACCCCTCCTTGGATTCCCCTAGGTCTCTAGTTTTCAGAAATGCACAGGTTTGGTAGGTTTCCCTAGGTGTCGGCTGAGCTAGAGACCAAAATCTACAGGTAGTCACTTTGCTAAAAACAGCTCTGTTTTCTGTGATATGTCCACGTTGTGTTTTGGGGCATATCCTGTCGCGGGCGCTAGGCCTACCCACACAAGTGAGGTATCATTTTTATCGGGAGACGTGGGGGAACGCTGGGTGGAAGGAAATTTGTGGCTCCTCTCAGATTCCAGAACTTTCTGCCACAGAAATGTGAGGAACATGTGTTTTTTTAGCCAAATTTTGAGGTTTGCAAAGGATTCTGGGTAACAGAACCTGGTCCGAGCCACACAAGTCACCCCTCCTTGGATTCCCCTAGGTCTCTAGTTTTCAGAAATGCATAGGTTTGGTAGGTTTCCCTAGGTGGCGGCTGAGCTAGAGGCCAAAATCTACAGGTAGTCACTTTGCTAAAAACAGCTCTGTTTTCTGTGATATGTCCACGTTGTGTTTTGGGGCATATCCTGTCGCGGGCGCTAGGCCTACCCACACAAGTGAGGTATCATTTTTATCGGGAGACCTGGGGGAACGCTGGGTGGAAGGAAATTTGTGGCTCCTCTCAGATTCCAGAACTTTTTGCCACAGAAATGTGAGGAACATGTGTTTTTTTAGCCAAATTTTGAGGTTTGCAAAGGATTCTGGGTAACAGAACCTGGTCCGAGCCCCGCAAGTCACCCCTCCTTGGATCCCCCTAGGTCTCTACTTTTTAGAAATGCACAGGTTTGGTATGTTTCCCTAGGTGGCGGCTGAGCTAGAGGCCAAAATCTACAGGTAGTCACTTTGCTAAAAACAGCTCTGTTTTCTGTGATATGTCCACGTTGTGTTTTGGGGCATATCCTGTCGCGGGCGCTAGGCCTACCCACACAAGTGAGGTATCATTTTTATCGGGAGACCTGGGGGAACGCTGGGTGGAAGGAAATTTGTGGCTCCTCTCAGATTCCAGAACTTTCTGCCACAGAAATGTGAGGAACATGTGTTTTTTTAGCCAAATTTTGAGGTTTGCAAAGGATTCTGGGTAACAGAACCTGGTCCGAGCCCCGCAAGTCACCCCTCCTTGGATCCCCCTAGGTCTCTAGTTTTCAGAAATGCACAGGTTTGGTAGGTTTCCCTAGGTGGCGGCTGAGCTAGAGGCCAAAATCTACAGGTAGTCACTTTGCTAAAAACAGCTCTGTTTTCTGTGATATGTCCACGTTGTGTTTTGGGGCATATCCTGTCGCGGGCGCTAGGCCTACCCACACAAGTGAGGTATCATTTTTATCGGGAGACGTGGGGGAACGCTAGGTGGAAGGAAATTTGTGGCTCCTCTCAGATTCCAGAACTTTCTGCCACAGAAATGTGAGGAACATGTGTTTTTTTAGCCAAATTTTGAGGTTTGCAAAGGATTCTGGGTAACCGAACCTGGTCCGAGCCCCACAAGTCACCCTTCCTTGGATTCCCCTAGGTCTCTAGTTTTCAGAAATGCACAGGTTTGGTAGGTTTCCCTAGGTGGCGGCTGAGCTAGAGGCCAAAATCTACAGGTAGTCACTTTGCTAAAAACAGCTCTGTTTTCTGTGATGTGTCCAGGTTGTGTTTTGGGGCATATCCTGTCGCGGGCGCTAGGCCTACCCACACAAGTGAGGTATCATTTTTATCAGGAGACGTGGGGGAATGCTGGGTGGAAGGAAATTTGTGGCTCCTCTCAGATTCCAGAACTTTCTGCCACAGAAATGTGAGGAACATGTGTTTTTTTAGCCAAATTTTGAGGTTTGCAAAGGATTCTGGGTAACAGAACCTGGTCCGAGCCACACAAGTCACCCCTCCTTGGATTCCCCTAGGTCTCTAGTTTTCAGAAATGCATAGGTTTGGTAGGTTTCCCTAGGTGGCGGCTGAGCTAGAGGCCAAAATCTACAGGTAGTCACTTTGCTGAAAACAGCTCTGTTTTCTGTGATATGTCCACGTTGTGTTTTGGGGCATATCCTGTCGCGGGCGCTAGGCCTACCCACACAAGTGAGGTATCATTTTTATCGGGAGACATGGGGGAACGCTGGGTGGAAGGAAATTTGTGGCTCCTCTCAGATTCCAGAACTTTCTGCCACAGAAATGTGAGGAACATGTGTTTTTTTAGCCAAATTTTGAGGTTTGCAAAGGATTCTGGGTAACAGAACCTGGTCCGAGCCACACAAGTCACCCCTCCTTGGATTCCCCTAGGTCTCTAGTTTTCAGAAATGCATAGGTTTGGTAGGTTTCCCTAGGTGGCGGCTGAGCTAGAGGCCAAAATCTACAGGTAGTCACTTTGTTAAAAACAGCTCTGTTTTCTGTGATATGTCCACGTTGTGTTTTGGGGCATATCCCGTCGCGGGCGCTAGGCCTACCCACACAAGTGAGGTATCATTTTTATCGGGAGACGTGGGGGAACGCTGGGTGGAAGGAAATTTGTGGCTCCTCTCAGATTCCAGAACTTTCTGCCACAGAAATGTGAGGAACATGTGTTTTTTTAGCCAAATTTTGAGGTTTGCAAAGGATTCTGGGTAACAGAACCTGGTCCGAGCCCCGCAAGTCACCCCTCCTTGGATCCCCCTAGGTCTCTAGTTTTCAGAAATGCACAGGTTTGGTAGGTTTCCCTAGGTGGCGGCTGAGCTAGAGGCCAAAATCTACAGGTAGTCACTTTGCTAAAAACAGCTCTGTTTTCTGTGATATGTCCACGTTGTGTTTTGGGGCATATCCTGTCGCGGGCGCTAGGCCTACCCACACAAGTGAGGTATCATTTTTATCGGGCGACGTGGGGGAACGCTAGGTGGAAGGAAATTTGTGGCTCCTCTCAGATTCCAGAACTTTCTGCCACAGAAATGTGAGGAACATGTGTTTTTTTAGCCAAATTTTGAGGTTTGCAAAGGATTCTGGGTAACAGAACCTGGTCCGAGCCACACAAGTCACCCCTCCTTGGATTCCCCTAGGTCTCTAGTTTTCGGAAATGCACAGGTTTGGTAGGTTTCCCTAGGTGGCGGCTGAGCTAGAGGCCAAAATCTACAGGTAGTCACTTTGCTAAAAACAGCTCTGTTTTCTGTGATGTGTTCAGGTTGTGTTTTGGGGCATATCCTGTCGCGGGCGCTAGGCCTACCCACACAAGTGAGGTATCATTTTTATCGGGAGACGTGGGGGAATGCTGGGTGGAAGGAAATTTGTCGCTCCTCTCAGATTCCAGAACTTTCTGCCACAGAAATGTGAGGAACTTGTGTTTTTTTAGCCAAATGTTGAGGTTTGCAAAGGATTCTGGGTAACAGAACCTGGTCCGAGCCACACAAGTTACCCCTCCTTGGATTCCCCTAGGTCTCTAGTTTTCAGAAATGCACAGGTTTGGTAGGTTTCCCTAGGTGGCGGTTGAGCTAGAGGCCAAAATCTACAGGTAGTCACTTTGCTAAAAACAGCTCTGTTTTCTGTGATGTGTCCACGTTGTGTTTTGGGGCATATCCTGTCGCGGGCGCTAGTCCTAGCCACACAAGTGAGGTATCATTTTTATCGGGAGACTTGGGGGAACATAGAATAGCAAAACAAGTGTTAATGCCCCTTGTCTTTCTCTACATTTATTCCTTCCAAATATAGGGGTGTGTGTAAAAAAGACATCTATTTGAGAAATTCCATGTAATTCACGTGCTACTATGGTCACCCCGGAATTCAGAGATGTGCAAATAACCACTGCTCCTCAACACCTTATCTTGTGCCCTTTTTGGAAATGCAAAGGTTTTCTTGATAGCTATTTTTTACTCCTTATATTTCAGCAAATGAATTACTGAATACCCGGTATAGAATGAAAACGCACTGCAGGGTGCAGCTCATTTATTGGCTCTGGGTTCCTCGGGTTCTTGATGAACCTACAAACCCTATATATCCCCGCAACCAGAGGAGTCCAGCAGACGTAACGGTATATTGCTTTCGATAATCTGACATTGCAGGGAAAAGTTACAGAGTAAAAAGTAGAGAAAAATTGATGTTTTTTTCACCTCAATTTCAATATTTTTCTTTTTCAGCTGTTATTTTCTGTAGGAAACCCTTGTAGGATCTACACAAATGACCCCTTGCTGAATTCAGAATTTTGTCTACTTTTCAGAAATGTTTAGGTTTCTGGGATCCAGCATTGGTTTCATGACCATTCCTGTCACTGACTGGAAGGAGGCTGAAAGCACAAAAAATTGCACAAATGGGGTATGCCCCAGTAAAATGCCAAAATTGTGTTGAAAAATTGGGTTTTCGGATTCAAGTCTGCCTGTTCCTGAAAGCTGGGAAGCTGCTGAGTTTAGCACCGCAGACCCTTTGTTGATGCCATTTTCAGGGGAAAAACCACAAGCCTTCTTCTGCAGCCCCTTTTTCAATTTTTTTTGAAAAAAACGACATTTTCACTGTATTTTGGCCAATTTCTTGGCCTCCTTCAGGGGAACCCACAAAGTCTGGGTACCTTTAGAATCCCTAGGATGTTGGAAAAAAAGGACGCAAATTTGGCTTGGTTAGCTTATGTGGACAAAAAGTTATGAGGGCCTAAGCGCGAACTGCCCCAAATAGGCAAAAAAAGGCCTGGCACAGGAGGGGGAAAAGGCCTGGCAGCGAAGGGGTTAACTTCCATCTTGAAGATAAATGGTGTAATGATTTGATCAACCTGCTTGAACTTATGCCAAGCTGTGGATTCACCCAACAGGTCAAAGCCCCTACCCAGATAGCAGGCCATACATTGGACGGGATCTTTACCAACCATGCATTGGTGTTGGAGGGGGTTTTTCTTCCTTTAAGCGGGGTGGATCAACCAGTGGTCACTTTTTAAATTGTAATGCAGAAGAGAGAAGACCAGACACAGGGTAAACTTCTGTCCTATAGTTGCTGGAGCAATTTCTTCACAAAAGATATGGAATCTGCTCTCAGAGAGGCATTAGGGATTAATAATTTCACACAGAAACCCTGCACAGAAAATTTTAAGGACTGGGTTACAGCCACTTTTTATCAGGTAGCTCCTATTAAATCGAAGATCTGCACTAGAGCTAAAGCATCTGCACCATGGTTTTTGAAAAAAATTGAAAGACCTAAGATGGAAGTGCCAGAGGCAAAAGCGATAATGGAGTGCAAATTTCACACTAAAAGACAAACGCAAACACAAATATTTATGACTAATGCATAAGCGTGCTATCGCTGCCACCAAATCCTTTTATTACACAAATAAAATCAGGACTGCCACCAATACTCCTAACAAACTGTTTAAGGTGGTTATAGAGTTTGTTATACCTTCAACCCAGCAATCCCTGGAAAGGTCATAGAGTTTCTGCAATAATGTTGCAGCATACTTCAAAGACACCATCTTGAAGATCTACTCCAACTTTAATGTCCATGAGGAAAAGCACCCTCTCAAGGTAGCAGCGAAACACTCCACAGATTGCCATTCATCATCTGTTATATCTGGTTCCCTCCCATATCCTCACTTAAAGTAGAAAAGCCTCTTATGAGCTTAAATTCAGGCTCACCTGATGATCCCTGTCCTCCTAGAATGCTCCAACTTATCTCCGACTTGATTGCGACTTCCTTGGAAAAGTCTTCAACCAGATAATGTCTATGTGAGTATATCCTCAATCTTGGAAGGAGGCAATAGTCATTCCCCTCCAAAAAAAGCCTAATGGGGATTCTGAGGACCTTAAAAATCTGCATCCAATTTCTCGGTTGCCCACACCAGCAAAAAATATAGAAAAATATTTAAACCACGAACTGGTTGGGTTTATAACCACCCTTGATTTACTGGACTCATCACAGAATCGATTTTGCGATGGTCATTGCACCGAGTCAACATTGGTTGCCCCGGCAGATACCATACATTGCCAGGCGGATCACGGAGATGCCGCTACTTTGGTAATAAAGGATCTGTCAGCAGCATTTGAACCTATAACCCTATCCTGTCTGGTGCAAAGACTGCATGAGGCAGGGGTGAGGGATATGGCTCTGGACCGCTTAAGGTCCTTTTTGACCAACAGGACTCCCACAGTCAACTGCGGCAAGTTCAGCTTCCCTGCAGAGTCCCACAGGGATCCTCCCTCACTCCTACCCTTTCCTACCCTTTTTACCATGGATGTTACCCCCCCCTAGCTAGACTGGTGAAGTCATTTGGCTTTCAGGTGCTGTCCTGTGCAGACTACACACAAATCATAAGTTCTTTAACTGGTGATTTGACAGGGGTAAATGACAAGTTTAAACTCTGTATGATTAAGCACATGGATGAAGGAGAATTTTCTGAAAATAATTGCAGACAAGACAGCGATCTTGGTCTTCTGGGCTCAGCAATACGTGTGGTCAGAACTCCGGTGGCCTCAGATGTGTGGCCCATTACCTTCCCCAATGGCCTTGGCTAAACCCTTAAGAGCCACCTCACTCAGATCAACAAAATAGTAAGTTCCTGCTTTTAAATCATCTCATTCTGGTGGAGCTCAGAGTAGCAGTGGCCATCGCTTCAATAACATTGCACCTTGATTTACAATGCCTTATATTTAAAGATCAGTAAGTCCTCACTCAACAGAATGTCAATCATTCTGAATAAGGTTGCTCACCTGGTTCTGAATGTTCCATATCAACTCTCAGTAAGGGAAGGTTTGCACTCCCTATCCTGGCTTCCTGTTAGAAAGCATGAGACATATTAAGTGTTCTGCATGGTATTTTTGGCTCTTGCTGCTGAGAACAGCTTTTCACTGGTACAACTCAAAAAGACAACTTAGATCTTTCTGTTTTAGGAAGGCGACCATTCCAAGATTTCTGAAAGCCAGATGGGGCAGTCGGTCCTTGTTAGTAGTGGCAGCTACACTTTGGAACATTCAGCCCACCCACATTGCGAGTCTGGACTCCTTTGCAGCTTTCCGGAAGCAATTAGATGATATTGGTTGTTCCTCTCCTTAACGATTTCAGCGCTTTGACGTCTTTCGGCATAATGAGCTTTAGAAATTACTTTTCCATTTCATTTGTTGGTGCTGGCATTGATACGATCCACCAGAGTGGCCTTTTTGGTGGCCCAGATCACTTGTTCATAATTTCTTAGGGTGAATTTGAATGTGCTCCTGCCTGGATTGTCCTGATTTATTCTCCATTTCTGCATCAGTTGTTTGCAGTGGCATTTTATTAGTCTGAGTTCCTCTGTGTACCAAATGGCTTGAGGTCTGGATCTTGTTGTATTGCAGCGTTTGAGGGGAGTCAGGGAGATGTTGCAAAAGTTGATCCAATTGTTGTCATTTTTTGATGGCTTCAAGGAAGCTGTTGCTGTGTTCCATTTGGTGGGTGTTGAGACCAGTGTTCCAGTTCTGTCAATGATGCTGTTCCAGTTTCAGCAGGCTGGTCTCGCGGTGGTGCATGTGCATTGGACCGGGACAGGGATGTTGAGCTTGACAAGGATGTGGTCTGTCCAGGGGACTGGTGTGGGCTCATTGACTCAGATGTTGCTGAGATTGATATATTAGGGTTCAGGAGGTACCTGACGACATGGGTTCGTCCCTTTACTCGGGTGAGGCCCAGGCTTCCAAGGTCTATGAGTTCTCTTGAGTTGGGATCAGTGTGATCTTCCAGGTGGAAATTTAGGGCTCTGAGTAGGATGCAATTGCTAGCATCAAGGGTGAGTGGTCCATGATGGTCTCAGTGTAGTTAGTGCATTTTCCTGGTGGTCTGTAGATTAGAGTGCTGCTTAGGGTGATGTTGGATGTGACATGGAGCTTGGTCAATATGTGTCCCATGTTGTAGGGTGATATGTCCAGTTGATGGTGTTCTTAAAGATGATAGCGATTCCGCCTCTGAGCTTGTGAAGTCCGTCTTGTCCGGATATCTTGTAGCTGTGGGGGAATGACTGTGATAATGTCAGGTGAGGATGCAGGGCCAGCCAGGTTTCCATTAGGAAAAGCAGGTCAGGGACATTTTTGTGAAGCAGGTCTCAGATCTCTGTGATGTATTTTGGTGAGTAAGCAAGTGTTGGGGAGCATGTATGCAAGACAGGAGTGTTGTGAGGGTGGCTACAAGACAGTGTGAGTGTGGGAGAGTATGGTGTTGGGTGTTGTTGGTTCGGTGAGTGTTGGATGTGGGTAGAGTATGAAAACTTGCAGGAAGTGTGGAAGAATGTTACCTCTGTGTTGTGTGGTGCAGCGAAGCAGCTGGGAGTGGAGCAGCATGGGGTTGAGGGCATGGAGGATCACAGCATGGTAGTGGCAGGAGGGTGGAGGGCTATGGTTCCTGGCACTGGGCGCAGCCCAGGCATGGATGGACACAGATGAGCTTGCCTTTAGTGGTGTGCCTGCTGCATGTTTACCTCCATGTGCCCATGCTGTGTCAGCCATTAAGTAGGTCCTGGGAGGGGAGAGAAGTGATGTCACGTCCTGTACAGATGGATGATAAGGAATCTATTGACGTCACTTCCTGTGCATATGAAGGATTAAAATGACTCTCTGCATGTGAAAGAGAGTTGTATGTCTACGAAAGAGGTCATTGCCAAGTTGCTGTACTAGAGAGCTCTCCAAAAGGTCTTGTGAGCTCTGTCCCCCAACGGAACCAGTCCCAGTGTACCAGGTACCTTCCCTGGCACATGACATAGTGCCTCATGTGTGTGTGAGGTTGAGGTGTCAGCATCAGCCTGCATGTCTTCCTGTGCACTGATGTGTGTGTCTTTGTGTGTCTGTAAATGTGTGTGTCGGAGTGAGTGCATCGGCACGAGATGGGCATACACACTTTCCATGTAATGGCAATGCCTACAATTCATTTAATTTGATGGGGCACTCTATATAGTATACAACAGTAATTCTTGCACTAGGTACTAGGGGATACAACCGCTATTATGGCATTCGAGAGGAATGCCTATCTGAATCTGTGATGGCAATACCTGCTAATACCTGGTAATGGACCAGCCCTCTCTGCAGGGTCACCTCCAAATGTTTGCCTTTAACTTCCACTCTTTTGCTGAAGTAATTTTTGCTGACCTTAAAACTCTGCACACTTTACCACTGCTAACCAATGCTAAAGTGTTTGTGCTCTTTCCTCTAAACCTGGTAAAATTAGCTTACACTCAATTGGCACATTTAATTTACTTTTAAGTCCCTGGTAAAGTGGCACTACATGCAAATTGAACGCTACTAGTGGTTCTGCAGTGCTTATTGTGGCACCCACTTCAGTAACTCTTTTAAATCTGTGTCAGGCCTGACATTGTAGCCTGTATGTGCAGTTTAAGCTGCCTTTTTAACTTGGCAAAATAAACCTTTTGCCAGGACCAAACCTTCCTTTATAAAACATAAAACATACCCGATGGTGGGTCCTAGACAGCCCAGAGGGTAAGTAAATGTAGTTTTTACATGCTCTGAAAGTGAATAACTTAAATTTGTTTTTCAGGTAATAAGATGTAGCTTAAAAGTGGGAACAGGTAAACAGTTTGTGTGTGGGGTCTTTCGAAATGTAATGAAAAACCCTCCTGTATGGTCAAGTCAGATTTTTTCATTACAATTTTGAAAATTCAAATTTTTGCAAGTTGGCATTTTCCTGCCTTAGCGATTTATGCCCTCATTACGACTTTGGCATTCTTTTTAAAAGGCCGCCGAAGCTGCTGCAGCCAGCATACCACCAGTGCTGGCGGTATGCTGCCCGCCCTATTAGGAGTTTTCTGCTGAGTCTGCGGCCGAAAACAGTGTTTCCACCCATTGGCCCAGCGGAAAACTCACCACAACATTGACGCTGGCTGCAACAGCACTCATTGCACATTTCACTGCCCGTAATGCTTGGCGGGGCTGTCCATGAGGGCCTCTGCACTGCCCATGCCCGGTGCCCCCTTTCCGTCAGCCTTTGTATGGCGGTGAGATCCCCATGCAAAGGCTGGCGGAAAGCGGGATTGTAATTGCGACCGCCGAGACAGGCGGCAAGCTGCCGGTGATCCGACTGTGGCCCATCTGCCATAGTTATAATAGGGCAGTCGGACTGCCCTTAGTATCTGCAACCTGCTTCTGGTTCACGTGACTGGATATAGTTGGCAATTTAATTTGTGTATTCCTCCCAGACAGCCACCCACAATAGAGGGCTTACGTGTGCCTGGCTGGGCTATCACTGGCAGGATGGGAGCGCATGGCTGGGCACAGTCCTACTTACAACTGAATAGGCTGTGTCCAGCCTTCACTCAAAGGATAACATACCCTCCATAGTTAACCTGGAACCAGGACAGTGGAGGCAGGAAATGTGTGCACTTCAAAGGGAAACTTCTAGAAGCTTCTCCCTCTTCGACGGAGAAACCAGGTAAGAATATTTGATCTCGGATACAAACTCTTCAGTACACTCCTGGACCTGATGTACTGCTGTGCTTGTTTGCTGCCAGGACTGCCACTCTTCAACCCTGGTACTCTGCTGCCTGCTGCCCTCCTTGCAGAGAAGGACAATTGTACCTGCATCATTCATCCCATGATGAAGTGACTCCAAGGGTCAACCAGCTGGCCTCCTGTTCTGAGCTACAGGGTCATCACATGCTCCAGAGGCTCCCTGTAACTGCACAACTGACCTGTTGCCTGGACCTGCAACTGAACCTGTCTGAGCCCTGCTGGCCTCTGCCGGAGTGAATACCTGACCCCAAAGTGGTACCCCTCAGGTTGGGGACCTTTGGTGTGCCTCAGGTGACATCTCCCTGTAGTTTTTGGCCTTGTACAGTTCCCATAATTAGCAGGTGAAGCTTGAGAGGCTTTAGAGCAGGGCATTGCTACCATCCAGATGCAGGAGTATATAGGTTTGAACAACAGTTCTGAAGTTGCTTTCTGCTAGGATTGATTGTACTTTTTTTTATTAGAGAGGGTTGGTACTGTCCCGTAAGTTCTCATTATCCTAATAAGACTACTGAATTCGGGGGCAGAATCACTTGCATTGCGGGTGACTGAGTCTGATCCCACACCAGGTGACACCTGTCGGCCTAATCCGGGTTTTGTTCCGGCTAACTAGCAGTGCCTCATCTCCACCCAAGAGCAGGGATGATTGGGCAACCAGATGCACAACACAAAGGACTCCTCAGGGAAAGTGTGGTCACTCAGATCTCATCCGTTTCTCTCAATTACATTAGTCTCAAATATGCAAGGGCAATCAGAGGCAGAGTGTAGTTCAATAAGGTTTTATTGAAACAACTGCATCGTAGATGATAAGGCATGTGTTGCAATAACTAGGATGATGAAGCGTGGCAGGATTAAAATTGTGACAAGGAGAGTAAAACACAAAAATAATGCTACCATGTTGTCACTACAGTTTTTAAGAATAGTTCCTTCCTAGACTATGTTAGAGAACAGCATGTTAAGATCTAATTCTGCCCTTCATGTTCTCCTGGGAAGACATCATCCCTCATACCTGAGCAAGAGTCCTGTAGTCTACATAAGCAGCTGCAGGGAAGCACTCAGCAATCAGCAGACAGTCGTGGTCATCTGGCTGGAATCTCTCTTTAACGTACATGGGTTAAAGCAGTGTTTTTATAATAAAACAGCCGATGTTCCAAGAAAGGATCCCCACATAAGAGTGTGTATGTTTCTATGAACATTAGTACCACTTTTCCACCAACCTACCTTACTGCAGCCTTGAGAAAAGCACAGAGTGAGAGAAATGTTTAGTTTAAGAATGCAGTGCTAACCTAGGCGAAGAACAGCTAGATAGAGAAATAAAACAAGACCGCAAATGTGACTATTGTTAAAATAAAAAAAACAAAGCTGAATAAAATATATCTAGATTAAATTGCACAGCGACAGGCCTAATATGCTAAAACAACATATATAAAGCCATAGCTAAAATCGCTACACAACAGTACCAGCCCAACTTCATTTTCTTGAAATATGGGAGACCTTTGAAAGGTTTTGACTCTTATTTCCTAAAGTTAAGTGTTTGCTCCAAGATTCAAAGTCGGTGTAGAGATATGTGTTAAAAGTGATTTTTTGTGGTTAGTTCCATGGTTATTTCTGTGTTGAAGCAAATTAATATTGTGGAAGCTTTGAGCAGGCACCATGTTATGTTTAGCTATGATCAAATTCACACATTTCTGAGTTAAAATATTGCTGCGCTACTGATGGTTTCTGTTAATGAAAAAGTGATTTTTGCAAGATGTCAAAAGGAACAATAGGCTTAAATACCTCTGCAGGCGGGTGGAATGAGTGACTGTACCCGACTGCAGTGGGGAGGACTGGGTGAGACCCAATTTACCCCTTCCAAAGGGCTGCCTCAGAGGGCACATTGAGTGGGCACCTTCTTTTTTTGGCACTCACTCACTGTGTCTCCTGATACCCTAGTTACTTGTTCAGTCTTATCCATAATACGGCGTAGGTGAAAAGGAAAGGGATTTCTGTCATTTGCACTGAGCCACTACCCTATGGAAATTGGCAACTGCTATTTTACCATAGTGTTGATGATTCATGCCTGCTGGAGCTATCATTATTAGGAAGGGGCAGCACAAGCATCTTTGGCCCCTTCTATTACACAACAGTGCCCCAGGGGGGCAGAAGACAGGTGCACAGGCCTGTTGAGCTGCTGGGACACAGTCGGTAATATAGGTCCAGGATTGCACAGTATAGGATGAATATATTTAGGTTCATTTATTTTGAAAACTTTGCAGAAATCGTATTCTTCCTGTAAGTATTGCACAATATTATGAGCACATATGGTAAGCAAGATTTTTCAAAGATATGTACGTTTTTTACTGGCACAGTGAAAAATGTATTATCTTACTACATACATTTGAGTTTAGTTTATTACTTAACTTTCTTTATTCAGAATTGATGGTCTGCATGATTGAAGCAGAAATGTTTTACATTTAGAGGGCAGGTTTATACAGTAAGTTTATGTGCATCGTTCCTGTGTAAGAACTTGAAGAGGAGAGAATGAATACAAATCCCGAAAACCTATTGTTTGAACTCAAACATGTATAAACAAAATCATTGTGCTGGGGCCAGACTAATCGAATTTCATTGGTGAAGTGGACTCCGATTCAGAATTTCTTTCCTATAAATGTACGCTGTATGAGAATGTATTGAAATGAACATTATTTGCAATTTTTTCGAATGACAGACCTAGATTGAGCCAAATTATTTTTTGTCTTTTCTTTCCTCAGTCTCAGTTCTCATGTATTTATTATTGCTTTTACTTTTTCTCTTCCATCAAGTTTGTGGTTTCTGCTTCCTCGATCCTTTTCTCTATTGTGAGTTCACATTTTGTACTTATTTTCTATAGTTTAGTTTATCTTCGGCTCATTTCTCTCTAGCGTCTATCTTTTCACTTTTTCTCTCTAGTGTCTGACAGCTCTGTGTTCTTATCTGTCTCTCTAGCTTCCTACTTAATCCTAAAATATAGTCTAGTCACCACCATGTTCTGGATACATTGAGAAAGCAGTCCAGGTTTTGCCTTAGACTTTTTGCCGAAAAGATATGAGTGGGAAGAACCACAATGATAAAGCCATTAAGGTTACATATTGTTCAGGTAAGCATGTCATGGTGTCTCAACTTTTTCCGCAAGTTCTGGTATCTTAATTAAAGATTTCAATAATCACTCTTCATACTTGATATTGTACACTGAGGAGAATCTTAAATAGGGCCATAGTAACTCACCAAATTGATCAACTCACTTGCCACCTTTATCTGCACCCGTACCCATCGATGCACCTGGATCTCTGAGGACCTTTACTAAATCATATGGCAGATGTTTAGTTATTAAAAAAAAGTGACACCCGTGATTGCAGCGTCTGAAGAGGCGTAAAACTACCAACTCTTCAGGTAAAGCATGCCTCCATTGTAACCTCCCAAATGTACTCCCTAAACCCACTGCTACATCTTGTTTGTACCCCACAACTACGCACTCACCCTTCTCACACTCTGTGCTCCCTCCCACCTTCCCCTTCCTCTCCCCGGTCCACCTCCACTTTCGGGCAGTTAACCCTGTAGAGCCTCACCTGCCTCAGGTCCTCCACTGACACGTGACCCTCCCCCCTCCCTCCATCTCCTCCACCACCCCATTATGGTGTGCCTTGGTGTGGAACCTCGAGCATAAACCTTTTGTGGGTGCTACTGCCTTCATCTGGCAACATGACAACACAATACTGATTGTAGGATCTTTTGGACACATGAACCTATGACTTTTGGAGGTTTCGCACAGCTACTTGCAAGGGCCAAACTGCAAGCAGGAAGAAGGTCCTGGGGTGAAAGCAAGCTTGCTCCCACAGAAGACTCCATCCCCATAACTGGTGGCCTGCTAAAGTGGATTGAAGGCTGCTTACTTGGGAGTGAAGTTGAGGTTTGGGAGGGCCTGCCCCCCTTGCCGATACATGGAAAAGTCTCCATTAATGTCTGAGCATAATGGTCTTTGTGAATGTCCCGGTGAAGTGCTCAAGTTGGTTGTTGCATTGGTTGTTGCACCACAATCCCCCTTTTCCTGCACTCACTGTACATGGTCTGGCTGCCCATCTGCCGGTTCCATACTTTTGGGGCCCCCCAGACCAGGTAAATTATGACAGCCCCTTGCAGTTTTGACTGCCTTGGATAATTTTGTAGGAGTGTGAACTTTCTCCACTGTCTCCCGCACTGAATGCTGCTTCATCGGGAAAAGATGATAATCCCCAGCACAGAATCTCTCATACCTTGCGGTCACTGTGAGCTGGCCACTGGACACTTTCCACTGAAAATCCACCTTCAGGTTTAGCAGGGGCTGGGCAGCAGCAAGCTGCACCCGCTTCGGGGAGGGCCGCTTCTGTCACCTCCCAAGCCCCCACCACACTTGGGATACACCCAATGTGCCCCTCCAAGGCTGTTGATGCTGGTGTCACCTTTAAAGGGAGGACTAAGAGGGCGGCGCCGTCTAACCCTTGTGCACATCTCCCCTGCTGTGTCCTTCTGCGTGATTCGCCAAAATCACTGCTGCCAGCAGTTGCGTCACGGCTTAAGTGGGAATTCAGATCCCTGCACCATCCATTCTAAAATCCCCACTTCAGCCAAGCCCAAGTCACGTAGTGGGAAAATTTATGCTGTCTGTATGTTGCTGGCACCACTCTGTAGTGCAGCGAAGCAGCAGCTCCAGAAGTGGCTCTCTAGGCCTGGGGCATGGAGAGAAGTCAATGCACCCTTTAACATCATTCATACAATAGAATACAATACATACAATATCGCAAGAGAGGAATCAGATTTGTTAGTAATAGGGGATGATTTCAATATTCCAGTCTCTTCTCGCCCGAATAGACCACAGAATAAGCCAAAATCAGTTAATCTTTTGAGGCGTTTGGCATTAGATTTTGGCTTGGGGGTTCCTTGGCACAGTGATTCACCTTTTGATAGGCTTTATACCTGCCATTCTAAATGGTTTAATTAATTGGCCTGAATATATTTATTTTTAGTTTCTTATACATTGCTTAGATCCCAATCAGAGATAATATTCTATCCATTTTTGGATCACTCGGTAGTCAGTATGAACATTTTGTTGCCAGACCAGGGACGAGAAAAACCAAGATGGGTTTTCACAAATCTCTTTTAGTTAATGAACAGTGGGTCAATCAAATGCAGCAGGCTCTGGAGACTGTTTTAGAGCGAAAAATAGTTACAGCTTCTGATTGTTCTGTTTGAGGGGCTCTTAAAGCTTATTTCAGGGGAGAAGTGATCGCCTTTTTGATGGAGCAAAGGTGGGTAGAGAGTGATAAATTTCAACAACTACAAGTAAGTTTTAATCAGGCTTCAGCAGATTATATATATCCCCCTATGAGGGAAGCTAAGAACGTAGTGGACCGGGCGAGACATAACTTGCAGGATTATTTCTTGTCTAAGAAGACATTAAGCCATAACCCAATTCTTCAAAAAAGGTATAAAAAAATGAACATATCAGAAAATACCTAGACTGGTCGGTCAAGCATAGATCAGATATTAACTGTATTAAACATATACGAGATCTTAATTCAGATAGGATTGTGACTCAACCACAAGATATAGCAGACGTGTTCTTGTGTCACTACAACAGACTGCTCTGGTTCATACAATACATCCCCTGAAGCGGTGAGCAATGGGCTGGAAGGACTCACTTTACCGGCTTTAGCTCGAGACTGGGGGGAAGCATTGCTTAACCCAATTACTTTGACAGAAGTAGCGCAGGCAGTTAACTGCCCAGAATGGAAAAGCCTGCAGTAATGTTGGGATTCCTGTTGAAGTATATAAGCTTTTCGCCCCACAGCTAAATAAACTTCTAGTTAGACTACTTAATCACATTCTGAGCCAAAACTCCGACTTCATTTACGTAATCAGTTATCAGCTTTTGAAAAAAGGCAAGCCAGAGGTGGGTGTGAATTCCTATCACCCGATCATCCATCTTAACTGTGATTACTAACTGTTTACCAAAATCTTAGTGAACTGTCTTGCACTTGTAGTTCCACCGATTATCCGTAGGGTTCAAAGTGGGTTCCTTATGGATTCCTGTGATAGATTTCTTCACAGTACAGAACACCCAGGCGGCAGTTATAATGCTGAATGCAGAGAAAACATTCGACTTCATCCGGTGGAATGTTTTGTTTGCAGCCTTTGCTAAATTTGCTCTCCCATCTGGTTGTTGATGTCCTAAAAAGGCCTAAAGGTGTGCATAGATATAAATGGAAGTATGGCAGGGTATATCACTATAAGCCGTGGGACATGTCAGGGCTGCCCACTTTCCCCCATTCTATTTTCGCTCTTCATTGAGCCACTCCCATGCGCCATCCGTCAAGACTCCAATATCAATGCTCCGGTCAGTGTTGCCAGATTTTTAGAGCATTCTCTAGCCCAAAGCCAACGAAAAAGTAGCCCAAAGTAGCCCAATTTAGCTACTTTAACGAAGATGGGGCAGTGGCAGGCAGTAGATAGAGAAGTAGATGGATATTTGTGGCTGGACAGTCTTACAGAAGTGGTAAGCGCAGAATTTCTTCTCTTGCAAACTGTATACCTTCTCTCATTCTTGCAGGGTGCAACCCGCACAAACCAATTTTTCCTGCATAACTGGAAAAATATAGCCCAATTGTGCGTGATCTAGCCCAATCTGGCAACACTGGCTCCGGTAGCGAAGGAGGCTTAGTTAAAACTATTTGCTGATGACATGGTTCTTTACCTAGTGGGAGATAAAACCAACGTGTCAAACGCACTTGAGAAAATAGGTGAATTTTCCAATACAGGAGGGTATAAGATAAACCATGTCAAGTCAAATTGCGCTCCAGATGTCTTACCTTGTACTATGCAATCTCATTATTCCCCTACCTCCCCAATTAGGTAATTAGGGATTTTGGTAACCTCTAACCTAGGGGATTTGTACCTACTAAATTTTAAACCTACTTTAGATAAAATTCATAGGATACTAAGTCAGTGGCTGAGTGTTTCAATGACAATTATCGGGCGGGTCGCCTTGGTGTAAATGTGTATTCTCTCGTTGTTACTTTTTGTGTTTGCAAATATTTTGTTTAAAATCCCCAGTCCTTTTTTAAGTCAGTGGACTCTGCAATTCGTCATCTCATATGGCAGGGCAAGAAATTCAGACTAAAAATAGATGCTGTTAGAAATGGGGTCTTTGGCTGGCAGTCAGGCTATCCCCTGTCCAAGCAAGGACCCTCACTCTAATCAGGGTAAGTCACACACAATCCAAATTATCCTGTGCCCACCCTCAGGTAGCTTGGCACTGAACAGTCAGACTTAACTTAGAAGGCAATGTGTAAAGTATTTGTGCAATAAATCATACAATGCCACAATATAACACCACAAAAATACACCACACAGTGTTTAGAAAAATATTAAATATTTATCTGGATAAATGCAGGTCAAAATGATTAAAGATGAAATAAGCAAATATAGAGATATCACTGAAAGTGAGATCAAGTGTCTTAGAGTTGAAATATTACTGTAGAAGCAATAGAAAGAGTCTTAAGGCCCGTATTTATACTTTTTTAGCCCCGCATTTGTGCTTCTTTTTGATGCAAAAACGGCGTAAACTTACAAAATACAATTGTATTTTACAAGTTTGCGCCGCTTTTGCGTAAAAAAATGACACATATGCAGCGCTAAAAAAGTATAAATATGGGCCCAAGTGTCTCTTGCAGGGCAAAGTACCTGGTTTGCGTTGAAAAATCCTCACAAGGGACGCAGAGGAGGAGGTGCATAGAAAACGGTGAGTGTATGTCCGTTTCGCTCCATCGCACACGGACTTGCGTTGTTATTTTCCATGCGGGGAAGACGTTGCGTCGATTTCCAGTACGCGGGTGGATCCTCTTCGGGTTGCGGGGTTTTCAGACGCCCGGGGACGATGCGTGGAACCCTTGGCTTGCAGAGTGAAGTCACAGGTGCTGCGTTGATTACGGTAGGCGATGCGTGGAATGTTGTTCCGCACGGCAGGCGTTGCGTCGATTCCTCTCAGGAAGTCAGGTGTCGTCGTCCTGAGTGCGGTTGCGTCGATCCAGTAGGGCTGTGCATCTAAGTTCTGGTCGCCTCTCTGGCGCTGAGTCGATATTCTGTTGCGAAGTCGGGGATGCGTAGGTCCGGTCTCGGCGTGCGGTGAATTTTTCACAGTGAGCAGGCTGTGCGTCGTTCTTGGGAGGCGGTGCGTTGAATTTTTGCCGCAAGGGGATTTCAGCTGCAGGAGAGAAATCTTTTGGTCCTGAGATTTCAGGGAACAGGAGGCAAGCTCTATCCAAACCCTTGGAGAGCACTTCTGCAGCACAACAAGAGAGCAGCAAGACAGCAGGGCAACAGCAAGGCAGCAGTCATCTTCAGAAAGCAGTCAGGTGAATCCTTTGGGGAGCCAGGCAGTTCTTCTTGTCAGGGTGTAGGTTCTGGTTCAGGTTTCTTCTCCAGGAAGTGTCTGAGTTGGTAGGGCAGAGGCCCTGTTTTTATACCCAAATGTGCCTTTGAAATGGGGGAGACTTCAAAGAGTGGCTTAGAAGTGCACCAGGTCCCCTTTCAGTTCAATCCTGTCTGCCAGGGTCCCAGTAGGGGGTGTGGCAGTCCTTTGTGTGAGAGCAGGCTCTCCACCCTCCCAGCCCAGGAAGACCCATTCAAAAGTGCAGATGTATGCAGGTGAGGCTGAGTATCCTGTGTTTGGGGTGTGTCTGAGTGAATCCACAAGGAGCTGTCAACTAAACCCAGCCAGACGCGGATTGTAAGGCACAGAAAGATTTAAGTGCAGAGAAATGCTCACTTTCTAAAAGTGCCATTTCTAAAATAGTAATATTAAATCTAACTTCACCAGTCAGCAGGATTTTGTATGGGCATTCTGGCCATACTAAATATGACCTTCCTACTCCTTTCAGATCAGCAGCTACCACTCAAACAAGGTATAAGGGCAGCCCCAATGTTAGCATAGGAAGAGAGCAGGCCTCACAGCAGTGTAAAAACGAATTTAGGAGTTTTACACTACCAGGACATGTAAACTACACAGGTACATGTCCTGCCTTTTACCTACACAGTACCCTGCCCTAGGTGTTACCCAGGGCACACCTTAAGGGTGACTTATATGTAGAAAAAGGGGAGATTTAGGCTAGGCAAGTATTTTAAAATGCCAAGTCGAATTGGCAGTGAAACTGCACGCACAGGCCTTGCAATGTCAGGCCTGAGACAAGGTTAAGGGGCTACTTAAGCGGGTGGCACAATCAGTGCTGCAGGACCACAAGTAGCTTTTAATCTACAGGCCCTGGGCACATATAGGGCACTCTACTAGGGACGTATAAGTAAATTAAAAAGCCCAATTGGGTGTGAGCCAATGTTACCATGTTTAAAGGGAGAGAGCATATGCACTTTAGCACTGGTTAGCAGTGGTAAAGTGTGCAGAGTCTAAAAACCAGCAAAAACATTATCTCAAAAGTGGAGGGAAGTAGGCAAAAAGTTAGGGGTGACCACCCTAAGACTGTCAGGTCTAACAAATGCCATCCAGCTAGATCCTGAGGAAGGAGTGTTGGCGCTGCCCAATGCAAAATGTTATTATCAGGTGTTGTTTCTAGACTGGTTGGTAAAGTCTTCTTTAAACACTTCCAGCGCAGCAGATTTGTTTTTGAAACACATGGTGAAACCATCAGAAATTAGACTTTTTCCTATCCTAAAAATCCCAAGGCTTTCAAAAAAGTGTAGATATAAGACACCCAGTATCATTGTGGATTGGTTTACTTTGATATGGGAAGAATGGGAGATTCCTAGGCTCCATCTCCAATTGAAACTAGCAGACTGTAGACTGTTCAGCTTGTGTATGTCTACTCACATTTGTAATAGGTGGGGTCAGCTGGGGTTTCGGAGGTTACAAGATTTCTTCTATAACAATGAGTTTTCTCAGCGACAGTGCTTGAAAATACAAATCCTGCTCTCAATTCTTCACCTTTTTTTATCTTTGTCCAAATAAGGCATCAATGTGAACGTTTTACAACTAGGAACGAACCTCTTCCCTATTAAAGCTTTTCTATAGTCAAAAATACAGGGGCACGGGGAACTGGTATAGACTTCTTCACCATAAAAGAAGTGAGGCGCTGATATTAGACATACTGCAGCGTAGTGAACCCTCAACAGGGTGTAAACTGGATATCTTGCAGTGGAATTCTTTACTAGAATCAGTTCTAAAGCTGTGAGTACTGCTAATTTATGAAGGATCTCCTTTTTTAGCAAATGGATACTGTATCATACCCCAGCTAAAATTTCTAAATTATATCCAAGAGTCAAATCTAAATTATTCAGATGTAACAACACGAATGGGGATTGGCTCCATATGATGTTTACTTGCATTAATTTAATGGAGTTCTGGTGAGACATCTTTGTGGAAATTAGTTTAAGACTTGAGCGCACTGTTATCCCAGATACGTATGTAGGGCTGTTTGGGATACTGGCTCAACCAGGGGAAGTATCTATTAGACAGCGCCAGCTAGTATTCAGTTCCATGCTGGTGGATAGGTCATTAATTCTAGCAAATTGGAAATCAGACACAGTCCCCTCATCGTCCCAGTGGATTAATAAGATGCAAAGAGTCCACTTTCATGAATTAATGTATGCAAAGCGTTCGTGGTCCACACTTAAAGTGTTTAAAATTTGATACAAATTGGAAAAGTCCATTTGAATTATGTGTGGTTCATGTATGGATTTAATATGAGATTATGTATTCTCTTTCTTTTTTCGAACTTAATCATGTAGAGAGGGATTGTGCAAGATATTACTGGTTTCTTATTTATGATTTGTATGGCGTTAATGAACTGTTATTTATATTTTTCATTATTCTGCTGCATCTGAATAAAATACAAATTAAGAAAAAGCACTCTTCATACTCCAGTCCCCCTTTCCCAATTGCAGAAGAGATACCATAACTCTGTTTTTCTGATGCACAAGAAAACATGTAGTTTCAAAAGGTCTGCTTAAAGACTTCATGTATGAAATGGTTTCATCTGTTCCTCGGACATTGGGTATCCTCATACCTTAGAAGGGGCCACATGGGGGCACAGACATTTCCTGTTCTAAGTGGTCCAGATGAATTCTTCCAGGGAGGCAAAAGATGTTTCTGTATCAATACCTTCTCCACCCTTCAGTCTCAAGAGGGAACTAACATGGGCAAGCTAACTTCTCTGGAAGCACAATGACACCGTTGGCACTTATTCAGAAGATGACTGGTGCAGAAGTTGATGACAAATATTTCTTTGCAGCATTTTCAGTCCCAGGCATATTATCTCTTTGGAGTGGATCAAGCAGTGAAGTTTAAAGGTTAAACTACTCAATCATTGGTGATGAAGTCATAACCAGTCCTAAGAAAATGCTCAGGCTCTCTGGTTCCAGCAACAAAAGTTATCCATAACTCAATGCACCCCAAACCCAAAATGATGTTTCAATGTCTCAACAGCTTGGCGTGTCTTTCTGTAACCCAAGTATCACTCTCCCTGTTCCCTCAACTGCACTACAATTGGAATTCCATTACTGAATAGACACTTTGCATATTTTTCCTGTGGTGTAACATTCAATTGGAGTGCAAAAATCACCCTTTCAGTGAAAGGGCAAGATGAAGCAGAAGTCTATTAAAATACAGATGTCCCACTTGGCTGGTCCCAGAGGGCAACACCTCCACTTTCCTGGGAAATGTGGGGCCAGTCCTAGGCAAAGGTCAGCAAACGGCATGAATGAGGTGTGATTCAAGTCAAGAAATGTGTATGCATGCCAGCCAAGTTCAGGAAGAATATATTTCATATGCCAAAACTGATAGAACATTAATAGGATACAAAATTACCAATTCAAAACTGGTTTATTCAGCCCAGGTTACCCATCTTTGGAACTTTACATTTTATGCAGCACTAATAACCCCTGCAGCTATCCGCTAGAATTTTTTGTAAAAAATTTACATGATATGTTTTTAGAGACGACAGGAAACTAGATCCTGCAATTCCATTGCCCATGTCTTTACTCTGTGCAAAGGTAAGGGATCGTATGCAAAGAATGATGACTTATGCAAGTGATAGTTATGGAAAACAGGAAATATTAAAAGTTGACCTTTTAAACAAAGCACATGTAGATAAGATTGTTCACTGGGTAACCTTTCAGTTTACATAAAGGGCTTGTGGGTGATATTGCTCAGTCTGTCAAACCCACCTCAGAGCCCAAAACAACATGTAGTCAGAGCAAAGACTTGGGATTAACTCAGTGACACTGCACTTTATCTTTTAGGTATACGGTGGCAATGGTTGGCGTAGGATAGATATGCCTACTTGAGTACTTCACAGCAATACCTGTCATACGAGAACATAGGTATTATAGCAATGCCTGAAATATGAGTACCTGGACCATGAAAATGTCCAATCTTGGTATGAGGACCTGCATATGTATATATGGCCTGAACCTGGGCTTACAAGGCTATAGTCACATATCAAAGCACATGAAGCTGTACATGAGAATGCAGGGGTAGGTATTGCATTGTGAGATGGTGAGTATTAATGTAAGGTGATACCTGGACACGTGAGGCTGTTACTCATAATATAAAGGTGCCCAAAACTGTATTATATTTTCAGAAAACTCACTGGAACAAAATTCTTGTTTTGTACGTAAAGTAATCCGTTTGTATTTCGAGAAAATTTTTTGTATTTCTGGAAAATTACAATCTGCAATTCAAAGCCAAAACTGCCAATTTAAAAAATGAAAAGCAACTACATGATATTCTGATAATGAAATGGGCGCATTTAAAAAAAATCCACATTTACATTTTGTTATAAAATGAGTGCATTTTATTAAATCGATAAACTGATATTTGGAGATAAAAATCACAACGTGAAAAACTGGTATTTGTGGGACATATTTTTTGCGGTTAAGAAGGACATTTCTGAAACGCAAACTACGTTTTGTAGATTGTGGCTTCAGTGTTCTGAACATGCCAGTGTCAGTGCCTGAGACCTCAGTCTATGGCCTTGATTATGACTGAGTTACTGTTAGAAATAGGGTCTTTGGTTGGCAGTCAGGTTACCCCCTGTCCAAGAAAGGACCCTCACTCTAATCAGGGTAAAAGAGAATCACCCTCAGCTAATCCCTGCTTACCCCCTTGGTAGCTTGGCATGAGCAGTAGGCTTGACTTCAGAGTGCTAGATGTAAAGTATTTGTACCAACACATACAGTAACTTAAATTAAAACACTACAAAATGACACAACACAGGTTTAGAAAAATAGGACATTTTTATCTAAACACAACAAGACCAAAACGACAAAAATCCACAATACACAAGTCAAGATATCAATTAAAAAGCAAAAGGAGTCTTCATGTAGTTTTAAACACACACTAACATTGTTAGCATGAAAATGTGCCTTGGGTGCGTCAAAAATAACCCCGCACTGGCGAGTGTGCATCAAAAAGGGCTTGCAATGTGTCGATTTCACTCACGAGCGAGACCTTGCGTCGTTTCTCCTTCCGTCGGGTCGGGTGCATCGTTTCTTCTCTCCGCAGGAGAGCGATGCGTCGATCCAGTCAGCACTCTCGGGTCCGGGCAGGCCTTGCGTTGTTTTTACACACCCAGTGGTACTTGCGTCGGAAATCCAGCTGCACGATGATCCGAAAACCACGCAGCGCGGGTTGCGATCTGACCAGCCTCCGTCAGCGATGGTGCGCATCATTTCTCCTGCTCCGTGCGTCGATTCTTCGGTTGCGTTGCAGGTGAGCATCGATTTTCAGCCGCAAAGCCGGTGGCGTGTCGATTTCCCAGCTGTAGATCGGATTTGCGTCGATCTTTTCCCCATGCAGTGCTCTGTGCGTGGATTTCCTCCTCTTAGGCTGCCAGATTCTCCTTTCAGTGTCCCAGGAACTGGATGGGCACCACAGGGCAGAATAGGAGTCTCTCCAGAGACTCCGGGTGCTGGTAGAGAGAAGTCTTTGCTGTCCCTGAGACTTCAAACAACAGGAGGCAAGCTCTAAATCAAGCCCTTGGAGATCTTCAGAAGATGGAAGGCACACAAAGTCCAGTCTTTGCCCTCCTACTCTGGCAGAAGCAGCAACTGTAGGATGGCTCCACAAAGCACAGCCACAGGCAGGGCAGCTCTTCTTCCTCAGCTCTTCAGCTCTTCTCCAGGCAGAGGTTCCTCTTGGTTTCCAGAAGTGTTCTAAAGTCTGTGGTTTTGGGTGCCCTTCTTATACCCAATTTCTCTTTTGAAGTAGGGCTACTTGAAAGCAAAGTCTCTTTTGAATGGGAAATCCTGCCTTGCCAGGCCAGGCCCCAGACACTCACCAGGGGGTTGGAGACTGCATTGTGTGAGGGCAGGCACAGCCCTTTCAGGTGTGAGTGACCACTGATTTGTTGCTTAGAAGCTGGGTTTGTGCTACGTAAATATTAGTACATTTATACGTTCTCAGGGTGACGCAGGTGTCCTGCAAAACAGAGTAGTGCATGGCTGACCATTACATAAAATGCACGTGACCTTTATAAATATGTGACCTTGACATGGTGCACGAATACAACAGAAATGTTTACTCACATTTTCACAACTCTATGAGAATCTGTTTTCACGTATGCAAAATGCCATGGTGAAACTTATGTGGTTTTGTAACTTGGGGATGATAATTGTCATTTGTGTGGAGAAAACTGCCACGCACATTCTCTAGGTACATGACTAAGATGTGTTAGCATCTCTGCAAATCTGTGGCATTCGTTAGCTCTTAGTTCATTTCTGCTATTTCTAAGCGCTATAAATAACAGATATTATTGTTATCCAATTCGATGCTACTCAATTCACCCACCTTGGTAGTATGAAAGGCTAATCTGGCCACATCCCTGTGTGAATATGTGACCGGCAGAGCACCACGTAGCTTAGAGTTGAGTATTTAACTCACTTAACATTTCTGCCTGCATGGCACTGGTTTGAGAGGGATTAAACTAGTGATCTGCATCTCACTCAGCCCTTTAGGTGGCCCACTGGTTTATCAAACCTCTCTCTATTAGGGACCTGTGAACAACCTGCCAAAATGGTGTTTGTCCTTTAAAATATTTTGAGGCACGACAAGTTTGCTTTGCATCGGGTTAGAAATTAGTGGAAACAAATTTTCAATAATCTAGCTTTATGTAAGTGTGTTTGATATAGGTGCGACCACAACAATACCACATCATACTACCAAACATGAAACTACAACTGTGTCTAATGCGGCTGTCATATCAGGATTCTCCTATTGTGTTATTCCGCAAAAGGCACCAACACGTATTTTGTTGAAAATGCTTGCACGTTTACATTGAAAGCTGTGTTAACTTTATCACAATTGTTTTCACAGGAGATTGCCGCCCCAGTTAACCATCTTCCAAGTGCCTGAGCTGATAGTGTCAATTACACCTCAGATCTAAAGTTCCAGACATATCGATCATTTATTTTAAAACCGGAAGAGGAGATTTCTAAATGGAGAGTCATTCAAAATTAAACAACAGTGCGTGTGCATTTTCTAGTCCATCAGTGTGTTTCTTAACTCGGCTCCATTCTCCTTGCATACTAATCAGGTTTCGATGAGGTCATGTTTCTAAACTTTTAGTTCTGCTGCTTCTCGTCTCGCTAAATTTAGCAGAATTCTGAGAAAGCTGAGGAAACAGAACATATATAATTTAATCTATATTTACAAAGTGGCCTTCATCCAAAAGAGATCAACGTTTGCTGAGCCAGGCATTACAACAAAATGCTGCAATCAATGGATTCTAATGCAGAAAAACTCCTATAAAATACCTAACCTAAAAAATCCAATTAACCACTAAAGTGCAATGTTCCACGCTCCCCTGGAGCCATATTTTCTTAATGACCCTGAAGAACAATTTGGAAATGAGGCATAGAAACATTGTTTTCATTAGTTTGCAAATCAATTTTGGATTTTAGCTGGATTGTGAGCTGATCTGACCACTGAGTTGGTCTTTTAAAGCATAAAAGAAGCGCACCGGAAAATGGAAAACAAACTCAAAGAAATCATGGGATTCCTGTGCATCAACACATATCACAACAAGCAACGGAATGTCCTGGCTGTATTGGCTGTAAAGTCCTGTTTTCACAACTCGGGTCAGGTTTTGTATTAAATTTCAGAAGGCCAATCGGGAAGAATACCACTTTCACTTTGTCCCTCACTTCCAGAGAGCTTCTAGCTGCCTGTTGTCCAAGGCCCATTGTGGAGAACACTAATGCTCAGGGGTGGCTGACAACTACTGAGAGTGTGGGGCAGGCAAATGAGTGGAGGGGGTGGGTGCAAGGAGGGAGTAAATAAATAAAATACAAATAATTTACCTTGCTTGCAAGGTGACATCCTCCTTGCTCTGGTTTCCGTCTTCTGTCCAGGCTCCAACTCCCTTAACCAATCCTGGCGCTCTTCTCATGCTGTTAACCAGCGTCAGTGCTGCTGAGGGCACTGGATGCCTCTGATTGCTTTCAACCCAGCTGCCCAAGACAGCTGGGTTGAGAGATTTAAAGTGCGCATGTCTGGCTGGCTGTCGCAAGACAGACGGCCAAAGAGCCATGCGCACTTTAAACAAGTGCACAGGCAGCCCATCATTCCTCCCTGCTTCAGGCACTTAACTAGCCCTCCCCATCCCAACACTCGGTTCGGGATGGAGGATGAAAAATAAAATGGTGATAAATTAATTAAAACCTGTACACACACACAAAAAGATCAAATTGACACACAATACATATTTAAAATTATTCAATTTTGCATATTATTCAAGTCTAAAACTCTGATAAAAATATTTGTTAGTTACTTTAATAAAATTTACCTACTAGCCTCCTTTAATGATGTTTGTGGTACAATAAGGTTAGTGCAAAAATTAATAGAGTTCAAACATGCATATATTTTATGAGCATAACGTACAGGAGTTCGTATCTCAAGAGAATTATTTATGGAGTCAAAGACGCCATATTGCAATGCCCACATGTCTTGTTTCAAGTGACAGTCTGAGGGGCATATTTAAGAGCCCCTAGTGCCTCCTTAGCGCTGCCATTGCATCATTTTTTTATGCTAAGGCGGCGCTAAAGTGGCTTTTTCGATGTGCCCTAGTTAGAAAGTGGCACAATTCTAGAGTAGCACCACTTTATAACCCATTGCTCCACATTATGCTTGCGCCAGGCATATTTTATGCAAGGGGATGTTCCGCAAAAATGGCACAGTGAAATTTAACAGCTTTCACTGACATTTTTGGCGTCATTTTTAACACCTGCTTAGAGCATGTGTTAAACTGACGCTCCCATAGAAACCTATGGACCTCCTTGCACTTTGCTACTCTAACGTCAAAAATGTGTATTCTAATGTAGCAAAGCGCCACAATAGCGTCAAACATTTTGATGCTATTGTGCTAATGACCACCATAGTGCACTGTATTACAAATATGGCACACACATGGTGTCAGTAGGTGCCGGTAGGAGGCGCAACAAAAATAAGCGCATCAGTTCCGTTGCACCACTTTTTCTTAAATAAATATGGGCCTGAGTCCTTCCAGTCATTGTTGGTATTTATATTTGACCAATTCTTGCCTATGTGGAACAATTTGAATCCTTTACTATGAACTTGAAAAAAAACAGTATCTTCACAACCTATGTTTTTAAGGTTTAATCTGCGATAAAGGCTTGTCAGCAAGTTTAAACCATCACTTGATTGAATAGCTTTACTAACATCATTCTATGTGCGGTTAAGATGGCCGGGCAGATACAAAGTATATGTATCATGGTCTCTGTTGCAGAGCCACATATTCTACATGCTAGGGCTCCCACTGTTTTTAGCCAAGCCGGTGTTTGGTGCAGCGTTGGTTGATCAAAAAAGAAGAGGTGCGAGAACTTACGTTTGATATAGTCGGAGTAACCTCTGTTAAAGTACGACTGAGGTTTTAAACCCCTGAAGTTGTTCTTACCTTGCCTGGCGTGAGAGCCCTTTGCCTTGCTGCAGGAATAAACTTCTGGCTGAGTTGTTTACAAACCTTTTGAACTTGTTAACTGACGCAGAACTGTTGCTTAGTCTACCAACCTGCAATGACTGCAAAGAAGTATCAAAAAAACTTCTGACAGGTGACTTGAGAGTGCTAATTTACGACTAGCTGTGATAGGCTAGTGAGTTGGGTTCAGCTGATCTGAGCCTTTGACACTTTTTTAGAAAGGTGCACTTAGTTGCCAAAGTTTGTTTTATTAACCCAACCTCAAGTCATGTTTGGGCCTGCAAGGTGTAACACGGTAGCTTAAATACTGTTTTATGGGCTGTTAGAAATGGGGTTTTTGGTTGGCAGTCAGGTTACCCCCTGTCCAAGCAAAAGCCCTCACTCTAGTCAGGGTAAATCACACACAATCCAAGATTATCCTGTGCCCACCCTCTGGTAGCTTGGCACGAGCAGTCAGGCTTAACTTAGAAGGCAATGTGTAAAGTATTTGTGCAATAAATCATACAATACCACCATATAGCACCACAAAAATACACCACACAGTGTTTAGAAAAATATATAATATTTATCAGGATAATTGTAGGTCAAAACGAAATAAAGTTGCAATGTGAATTTGTAGAGATATCACTGGAAAGTGATATAAAGGGGGTCATTCCAATGTTGGCGGGCGGCGGAGGCCGCCCGCCAGAATTCCCCCCTCCGAAATACCGCGCCGCGGTCAAAAGACCGCGGCGGGTATTACAAGTTTTCCCCTGGGCTGGCGGGCGGTTGCTGAAAAACCGCCCGCCAGCCCAGGGGAAAACGACCTTCCCACGAGGATGCCGGCTCGTAATCGAGCCGGCGGAGTGGGAAGGTGCGACGGGTGCAGTGGCACCCGTCGCGTATTTCAGTGTCTGCAAGGCAGACACTGAAATACTTTGCGGGGCCCTCTTACGGGGGCCCCTGCCGTGCCCATGCCATTGGCATGGGCACGGCAGGGGCCCCCAGGGGCCCCGCGCCCCCCCCCTACCGCCATCCTGTTCATGGCGGCTTTCCCGCCATGAAAAGGATGGCGGTAGGGGGGGTCGGAATCCTCATGGCTGCGGAGCGCGCTCCGCAGCCATGGAGGATTCACACGAGCAGCGGAAAGTCGGCGGGAGGCCGCTGACTTTCCGCTTCTGACCGCGGCTGAACCGCCGCGGTCAGAATGCTCGTTGGAGCACCGCCAGCCTGTTGGCGGTGCTCCCGTGGTCGGTGGCCCTGGCGGCCACCGGCCGCCAGGGTCAGAATGACCCTCTAAGTGTCTTAAGTCTTTAAAAAGCAAACAAAGTCTCTTTCACGCACAAAGAACCTGGGTTGGAGTGGAAAATCTCCTCAGAGGGCCACAGAAGAAGAGATACGTGGAAAAAGGGTGTGTGCGTCGATTTCTCCTCAGCACACACGGACTTGCGTCGTTATTTTTCACGTGGGTAAGTCGTGCGTCGTTTTCTGGCGCGTGGACAGTCTCTTTCTGTGGATTGCGGGGATTACCAGATGTCCCGGGTCTGTGTGTGGATTTTCCTGCTTGTTTTCCGGCTGCGCGTCGGTCTGCGGGGCTGCGCGTCTAAATTACGATCTCACGGCAGGCGTCGCGTCGATTTCTCCTCTAGAGGTCGGGCGGCGTTGTCCTTGCGAAGCCGTGCGTCGAAGTTCCGGTCGTCCCAAAGGCGTCGCGTCGATCAGCGTCGGTGTGCAGCGTTTTTCTCGCCGCGGAACAAGCTGTGCGTCAAAATTTGCGGCGCACGGAGCGTCCAAGTGAAAAAGAGAAGTCTTTTTGGTCCTGAGACTTCAGGGAACAGGAGGCAAGCTCTATCCAAGCCCTTGGAGAGCACTTCCACAGCCAGACAAGAGTTCAGCAAGGCAGCAGGCCAACAGCAAGGCAGCAGTCCTTTGTAGAAAGCAGACAGGTGAGTCCTTTGAGCAGCCAGGCAGTTCTTCTTGGCAGGATGTAGTTTCTGGTTCAGGTTTCTTCTCCAGCAAGTGTCTGATGAGGTAGGGCAGAGGCCCTGTTTTATACCCAAATGTGCCTTTGAAGTGGGGGAGACTTCAAAGAGTGGCTAAGAAGTGCACCAGGTCCCCTTTCAGTTCAATCCTGTCTGCCAGGGTCCCAGTAGGGGGTGTGGCAGTCCTTTGTGTGAGAGCAGGCCCTCCACCCTCCCAGCCCAGGAAGACCCATTCAAAATGCAGATGTATGCAAGTGAGGCTGAGTACCCTGTGTTTTGGGTGTGTCTGAGTGAATGCACAAGGAGCTGTCAACTAAGCCCAGCCAGACGTGGATTGCAAGGCACAGAAAGATTTAAGTGCAAAGAAATGCTCACTTTCTAAAAGTGGCATTTCTAGAATAGTAATATTAAATCCAACTTCACCAGTCAGCAGGATTTTATATTACCATTCTGGCCATACTAAATATGACCTTCCTACTCCTTTCAGATCAGCAGCTACTACTTCAATACTGTATGAGGGCAGCCCCAATGTTAGCCTATGAAGGGAGCAGGCCTCACAGTCGTGCAAAAACGAATTTAGGAGTTTTACACTACCAGGACATGTAAACTACACAGGTACATGTCCTGCCTTTCACCCACACAGCACCCTGCTCTAGGGGTTACCTAGGGCACACATTAGAGGTGACTTATATGTGGAGAAAGGGTAGGTTTAGGCTTGGCAAGTACTTTTAAATGCCAAGTCGAGGTGACAGTGAAACTGCACACACAGGCCTTGCAATGGCAGGCCTGAGAGAAGGGAAAGGGGCTACTTAAGTGGGTGGCACAACCAGTGCTGCAGGCCACTAGTAGCATTTAATCTACTGGCCCTATGCACATAGAGTGCACATTACTAGGGACTTATAAGTAAATTAATAGTCCAATCCGGTATGATTCAAGGTTACCATGTTTTAAGGGAGAGAGCATATGCACTTTAGCACTGGTTAGCAGTGGTAAAGTGCGCAGAGTCTAAAAGCCAGCAAAAACAGTGTCCAAAAAGTGGAGGGAGGCAGGCAAAAAGTTAGGGGTGACCACCCTAAGGCTGTCAGGTCTAACATGGGCCTTTGCAGTTAATGTGTCCACAAGCATGACAACCTTTCCCCTTGTTACCTCACAGTTGTACGTGATGGTCTGATGGTCGGAAGTGGGTACGTGTTCATTATTTTCAGTAAGGGGCTGACTTTCAATTTTGTGTATTTTGAAACATGCCCAAGCTTTGTGCAATGCCAAGCTTATCAAGTTCTTTTTTAAAACAAAATAGACTGGCCTTATCTCAGAGCCCTCCCTCCCACAGTTCTTACCTCACGCGGTGGATCTCCAGGCCTGAATGGATAAACCTTACATCAAATAACTTTAGGAAACTTCCTTGCTTCATAAAGCGTGGAGTTTCCTAATTCCGACCAACTTTGTAATTGAAGGTTTAATTTAACTTGTCACTAATTTAAAATAACTTTACAGAGAGCTTCAAACATATCCATCAATAACATTTTGGGAAATTAGTAGAAAACAGTGTGTTTCAATCATTTTAGGGATGCAACAATGGTGAAAACTTAATAGAATTTAAATGTCATTTTACAGGGAAAGTTTGGAAGGTCGCACCATGAATTTCAGTATAAGGTTATGAAAAAAGATGGATAGTTCAATTAAATTTAATCACAAGAACGAGTCAAAACTGCCTGGACTTGAAGCAGGCTCTGACATTGGCATACAGCCCTCGTAGCTACAAGCAGGTTGTGCAAAAGGTGCTGTACAGAAGAAGACCTTTGCTAGACATTGACAAGCAAGACAGATATGCATGGTAAAGTTTAGGTGATCGTATGAGCCCTGGATGGGTCGTTTTGAGGCCAGTGGCCTGGCTGAGAACACTGTTCCATCTCCAGTTGGAGGTGCCATAGATGAACAGGCACCAACTGCCTCTAGTGCTCTGAGTGGGGGTTTCATGGTTGCATCTAGGATCCTACTCTGGTACAACCTCTCTGTCCTGTGCTGATTGTATGGTACCTCACATTTTGATGGTACAGAGTACTCCACTTCCAAAATTTATGGACATTCTCTACTCCTTCACATGCAGTAGAGTCCTTGCATAAAAAACCCTCAAGCTGTCACCTTCTATGTGGCTAACATTGATTGGATAAGCATCCACTTTTCTGAGTGGTAAATGTAGAAGGCTTGGAAGCCTTCAATGTGTACTAGAAATGGAAAGTATTTACTTGCAGAGGGATTGTTTGGCATTACTACAGGTGCGGATAAAAGTCAACATTCATGTTATGAAGCAGTTAAGAGGCTGCGATATTTAAATATACACTAGAGATGCAAATCACCCCCCTAGATAGAACTTGGACTTCTCAGCAAATAGGTTGTACTTTCCGATGACTATACCAGCATAGACATGGCAAATATGCATTTCTCACCAAGGGCATATAGTAACAGATAAGAAGGGGGTGTCATTGTTAAGCAATTTGCCAAAATAAATGTGGCTCATTTAACAATGGTTAGACCTTATTAGGATTATGAGGACCACTGTACAAGGTGATTTTTGGATGTTACCCTAAGAGCCCTTTTAGAAAAAAAGAAGTGCAAAATTCTGCTTTCAAATCACATTGGACCAGGTGTATAGTTGAAAACATGGTAAGCTATAAATTCCACTTAAAATCTCCAATCACCATTTCTCTGTATACCTAACTCTCATTTCACTCTTTTAGGCTCACTCTTATTTTCTCTATTCTTTCCCATTCTTCAACTATCTTCCCCATTGCCTCTCTCAAACCTTTTCCCCACTATCCATTTCTGTTTCCTGCTGCTGCATTTATCTTCCCATTCCTGTTTCTCCTGCTCTTTTTTGTCTTTCTTTATTTGCTCTGCATTTTTTCTCTTAATCGTTTCTTGTTTTCTAGAACCTCTTTTCTCTATCTTCTCTTCTGTCTTCTTTGTACTTCTCAATATTATTTATTTTCTCACTAGCCCTCTTCTCCATATGTAATTTATGGGAACTGAAACTTTCTCTTGGCTGGGTGTGGCCATTACCATCACCTACCACCTTTCTTTCACCACTGACCAATCCCTGCTATGTGGATAGCTCAGGTATTTAGGCCAGGTCTCGGTCAGCACTCAGAGAAACCTGCCAGGCCCAGACATTGCAGAAACCAAGCTACCGAGGGTAGTATGGGGTGGAGTAGCTTGTGTGAATACCTTTCTTACCCAAAATGCCCTGCAAACACAAAACTTTGAGTACACCACAGATTTCCCTCATATTTCTGTAAAGGAAAATTCTGGATTCTATGAGGATCCATAAAGTTACTACCACCCAGCATTTTCACATTTTCACACTCACCCCAATAAAATGCTGAAAAAAGCAGAACTTCAAAGGAGTCAATACATTTAAATAAATAGATCCATACTACACACATCTTAAAGTACAATATACAAAAATCAGAAACTCAAATCATTGCGCATAAGACGCTGTGCCTCATTCCAGCGAAGTGCGGCATTGGTCATCTCGCGTATGTGATCGGAATTGTCTGGTGCGAACCGTCATCACGCACCAGACGTTGTGCCTAATTCCAGTAAGGCACGGAAGTTGGTATCTCTTTGTGGGTGATCTAAAATGTCTGGTGCAACACCAGACATTGTGCCTCCTTCCAGGGAGGTGCAGATTTGGCAACTTTTCATGCACAACTGGGAAGTCATCGCTCCCCAGATGTCGTGCCCCTTTCCAGGGAGGTGTGGAATTGGTAACCATTTGTGTATTGGAGTGCCTGGCTTGGCTGTGTACCCCTGTGAACAGCATCTGCCCGAAAGTGACCCTCCGTGCTTTACAGACCAGGGCCCACATGCAAGGCAAGGTGAAGAGACCCCAGAGTAAACTTCCTAGTGGTGGCCAAACCTCCATTTCCCGACTGTTGTCTGATCAGCCATTATCTCGTCCACCCCCCCACGTTTGCTGCAGAATCCTGAATAAGTGTAATTCCAGCCACAAGTGGCCTGTTATCTGGGGAAAGGGTGCTATCATCTCTAGCTCATGGGGAGTGGGGTAGTAGGAACCGGTTGGAGGAAGGTTTGGATCTGAAGGGGGTCTGCAAGCGCAATGACCACTAACCTGTTGCATATCAGTACACCACATTTGGGTGCTGGGTGCGAGTGTGTGCGACTGTGTGTTATCGTAGCCTGCCTGAAAACCTTGGTACCTCGTAGCAGTGTGGAACGAGTGAGTGTGAGTGATTGCCTGTGATTTGCTACACCCCAGAGCTGTGTTGCCATACATGATGCTTCTTGGTTAAAGGATTATCATAGTTGACATTGAGTTTTACCTGTGAGGCCTATGCCATGGAGCTATTTACAAGTGCTGCTATTCTCTGTATGCGCACATTGATGCTATCATTGTGAACCGGGGTGCATCCTAAACAGTGTTATATTAAATTGGGGTATTGAATTAGGGTAATCACTAGGGTGGGTCTTGTGCTGACAACATTTTGGCACCGCATGAGGGTGCTGAGAGGGAAAGTGTTATTTTTCTCATGTGTACATACTGCTAATGTCGTTTTAACACAATGGCGCATAGTACTGCTAGTGATATTTCTGAATGTGATTTATGTCCAGAATTACATGATGTTCATGTTGTGTTACCTAATGTGTGTGTTGAATACAATATTTATTTACATACGCCTCTTGTGAAGTATCTGTTGTGATGCTCAGTGTATTTGTTGTGTGTTAGTGCTATGCCAGTGCTTTACACATTGCCCTTATGATAAGCCGGACTGCTCTGTGCCAAGCTACCCAAGGATGAGTGTAGATTATACAGAGAGTGTACTCTGCCACCCCTGATGTGAGTGGTATGTTCTGCCTGGTTATGGCCTCACCTCAATCAACCAGAACATGCTGCCTCCAACAGATGTATAACCATGTCTTTCCTAAGTGTCAATGCAAATTTAAATGCAAAACAAATAGAGGATGTGGCACACTGTAGACCATCACCCCTTCAACAGGCCTCATTAATGCTTAATTCTTAGCCTCAAAATTTCAGAATTGAAACATTTTCAATTTTAACCATTTACAACAAAGTCATTGTTTGCACTCATTTAGGTTAAACAGCACATGGGCACCAGCTTAATGGTCTGGGGTGGCACTGGACCCTACTTTGTGCTGTAACTTGGTATCCAAATAAGGACAGAAGGACCATGTTTCTTGCTTGAATCAGGACCTATAACACCCTTTACACTGCATAAGCCTGAAAAGTATTTTTCCCCTTCAGGGAAAGTGGGTTATTAGTAGATGAGGGGTATTCATCCTTGGCTAGTAATAATACCATGATTACTAATAGGTCCTGCCAATACTCAGTAAATTAATCCTTGCTCAAGTAGCTTGGCAAACGAGTGGGCTTAATTTAAGAGACAGGCATGAAAAGCATTTACCACAAGAATGGTAAATAAGTAAAATACACAATACAATAACAATCCATTACCAGTTTATTAACATAGGACATTTTTTTATCTTCAAAATGACAGTACAATGGAAAAAATCTAACATAGGGAAGCAGATATATGAAGGTGGAAAGCGCTAACTGAGGGTATCTGTTTGCACTAGACTGGGACAAAGTCACAGTTTCAGACTGACTGCGATGGAGCACAGACCGGGGACAGGACCAAGTTCGGTTCACTGAGTACTGTATCTCATGTCTGTGTGCAGTCTGCATGGCATTGATTTGCAAGGCTTTGCGATGTCCAGCGTCGGTTTCAAGGAGCTGCGAGGGCTGAGTTGTGAAGTCCTTTGCTGAGCTGTGTCCCGTTGCATTGGTTCCAATGAAGATGTGAGGTGAGGCTTTGCTAAGGCTTTGAGCCATTTGATGTCAATTCCGAGAAGTTGTGAGAGCTGCGATGTGAGGTCCTGCGTGGCGTTGCCGCATTGTGACTGTTTTGAAAAGGCTGACAGCTGTTTCTTGGTTCCTTTGGGAAGATGTGTCCTCTAGCACTGGAGAACGGCTTAGAGGCTCTGCTTTGCCACTTGAGGTTTAAGATTCAATCTCCCTCAATGCACTTGCACAGTCCAGGTACAATTGGTCAGATGAGATGTCCTCTCTTTGCCTCTGCACGTAAATTCTTCAACTCTTTTGTACCTGTTGCTGGTCAGGAGTCCAGCAGGGCAGTCCTTATCTTCTTCAATTCCCGGCAGTGATCTAGTGAATTCTGCAGAACGGCCTTATTTATCCTATATTTCCGGGCTGGTGGGGCAGCCTAACCAATAGAAATAACTCAACCCTGAGGTGTGGCTAACACCTGACTACACTCCACTTCCAGACCCTCTCCTAATCTGATTAGCGGGGCTCCCATCTGGCTAGAAATCAAGGAAGTGGGGGTAGGCTGAGTAATGTAATATCTCTTTACTGCCAAGGCTCCTGCATTTTAAATCCAGCTTATCTACCCAGCTCCTTCCTCTTTCTGGCTTTTCCAATAAGGAGATCCCCTACCACCAAATGGCTGTATTGTGTCGGCCCCAGGCCTCTTCTCACCTACTCAGAGAGCAGCTTAGCTTAGGCTGTCAAAGGCTGACCAATAAGAAGAGGCTGCTACAAGACTGCTTTAGGTAAATCCAGGATGATAAGTTCTAAAATACTTTCCATAGAGGGTTACAATCACATTGGGTGAGTTGAGCACCTTCTGCCTTGAAGCCCCAGTTTGATGCTAGGCCCTCAGCTTATTGCAACTTCAGACATTGAGGTTTTTGCTTCTCAGGTGTAATGGGTCAGTGGATACTTTTTGTTGCGCCGAATATTCAGGACCAGAGTTGATTGAACTCAATTCCTGCGGGTGGGGGATGGGGTTACATGGGAGTTTATGTTTTGGGACATTGAACCTGTTCTGGGAATGAGCTTGCTTTACAACATTCAGACAGGGTGATTGGTATGGTGCATGAGTGGGGGTGCAAATGCAGCTTCCTATGCTGCTATGGTCACTGCCTAGAAGCTAATAACCTGGAATGTGCGTGAATTGGGGGATCTCATAAAACGGCACAGAGTGTACTCCTATGTGAGGAGCTATGATGTTACACAGCTGTGACGGAGATGGAGAGGTCAGATATTTGCATTGTCCTACTCTAGCTATGCCAGAGAGGCACTGTTTTGGCTGTGACTTAGAGTCCTCTTTGTGGCTAAGGGTGTGAGACTGGAATTTAAGGGACGGTATGTGATTGTCTTGAGGCGCTGGATGCCAGGGACATCTGCTTGGTGAATGTTTATGCTCCTAAAGTGGACAATGCTGGCTTCTTTTGGACTGTTTTGAACTGGCTGCTGAGCATATTGGCCCCATGGTGGTGCTGGCCGATGATGGAAATTGTGTGCTGGCTGGTAATCCATCTGCCCCCTAGGATTAAAACAAAACCTGCAATGGCAGGAGGATTGAGGGAGGCCAGGGAGGAACTGGGGTTGCAGGATGTGAGGAGGGTTTGTTTCCCCCAGCGTAAAGTCTATTCCTGCTATGTTCCCACAATGGGCAATCATAGCTGATTGGATTATTGCCTGCTTTCTAGTGTCCTGGTTCATGTAGTGGAGGATGTTTCCTATCTGGCATGTTACTTCTTGGATCACTCCTCCTTGTTAATGTTGTTCCAAATGGGTAGAACAGCTCCTAAGGGGCCTCTCTGGAGGATGAGGGTTGAGGCCCTTGTGGACCCGGTTTTTATGCATGTGGTCACTTAGGTACTGGATCATTATTTTGAAGAGAACTAGGGTAGTACGAATTCCAGAGCCACAGAATGGGACACCATAAAGGTAGTGCTGCGGGGGGGGAGTGTATGAAAGTGTTCTATGATATGTAACAGAAGCGTTTTAAGGTCACTAGACGATATAGAGAAGAAACGTGGGGTCTTTGAGGCGCATTTGATTATGCACCCACAGCAGCTAGCAGAATGGAAGAAGTGCAGGTATGATATGAAAAATGGAATCTGTTAGATAAGTTTGTCCATACTAGATATAGACAGTGCCTAAACATGGAAGGTGATAAGGCTAGCTGGATACTTGTCATGCTTCTCCACAGTGAAGCACGCTGCCCACCAGTGGTTGGAATATGGAGTGAGCAGGGTCAGGAGGTACTTACTCAACAGGGTATAAAGGGTGTCTTTGACTGCCGAATGCCCCTTCTCAGTTGCAGCTGGCAGCGGGGCAAAGTGGCGGGACAGGGGTTGGGGGAGGGTGAACAAAACAAATAAATATTAGGAAAAAATAACTTACCTTGTCTGCCGCTGCTCTGCCGCTCTTCAGGTCTCCGCTGGACTGCATGCTCCCAGACACAGCCTCCCAGCCTGCCCTGAGGCCAATCCTAGCACTGCTCTCATATTGGCAGACTTGGAACCTGGGCCTGCTGTCTCCAACCCAGCAACAAAGTGCTGGGTTGGAGAAAGTTCAGTGCGCATGTGCGTTTGGCCATCCTGAGATGGCCGGCCAAACATGCATGTGCAGTGAGGGAAGTGAGCACCGCTCCCCCTCAGTCCCTGTCATCCCTCATAGCCCCACCCCTTTAAAAATAAAATGATAATAAACATTGTTTACTATCATTTCACTTTAAAGGTTTTGCAGCTGCTGGTGGGGGGGGGGGGGTGACGCTGATCCTTCATAGCGGAGGAGCTACTGCTGTCTCTTCCCCCAGCCAAACGCAGGTGAGGCCTACCTCACCCGATTGCCATGGTCTCCCTTTTGGATGTGGATTGTGATAGGCTGGACGCACCTATAACCAAGGAGGAGAAATTGGTGGTGATTCAAGCACTAAAGACAGCTAATGCCCTTGACTTGGCAAGGTTTTGGAATTTGATACTTTTAATGATGTGTCTAGCTAGCTCCAATCCAATGTTAGACTTTATTATATCTAATAAAGCCTTCCCCATGTTAGCCTCTGGTGCTAGCAGCACTAAAACAGGAAAACACAACTCTGGCAGTTTTTCCCTTCCAGGGCACTGAAGGGTGTTTTTTATTTAATAAACAGGTAGTTTGGGAGTTTGGAAGTGCTTTTAATCCCAAAGTTGGATTTGGACATCATTTTATGTTAAAACCCACGTGCAAGGCAGGCATGGCTTTAAAATTACATCAGACACTACAACAGTGCATGCCTAAGTGCATTAAGGGTATTTGGGTCTCTATACCTATATGCGCTACCATATACCAGGGACTTACAGGTGGGTTGTGCTTACCAATTAGAATTATACCAATAAGCAAATATCTTTAGAGGGTAGAGCAGTGGTACTTTAAGGTTCAGTAACCACAAGCATCTGTCCAAAAATGGGGGGTGATCAGGGCAAAAGGATGAGTTTCATACACCGAACCCAGGATGCTTTCATCAAGCATTTCCTTCTGGCAGTAATGAAGAGTCTAAATAGTACTAATCATAAAGATATTTTTTGATTCATAAATGTGTGTGTAATAGCTAACCTTGGCTTGATCCATTCCTTTCAGGGACACTAGCGCCCTCATTACGAGTGTGGTGGTCTCAAGACTGCTACACTCGTGATGGCGGTCGCACCACCGTAGGCAGGGCGGTCTGACCACCGGCACCGCCAGGTTGCCACCTGTTGACAGCCTGGGGGTCTTGGCAGTTGCACTCTGCCAGGGCAGCGCCGCTATGCAAAGGCTGGCGGAAAGGGGGAATCGGCGGCAGTGCAGGGGCCCCCATGGACAGCCCCATCACATATGCTCTGTTGCGCAAAGGTGTTTGTTGCTGTACTGCCTCATATCTTCAAAAAATGGCGCAGCTCTACTCCCACAATTTCCTGGTGCACTATGTGCTGCCGTGCCCATCAAAGGTACCCTTGCTCTGTTGCGCAAAGGTGTTTGTTTTATGGTCAGGAATGTTTGTGTGCAGGACGCAGCTTTTTCCTGCATACAAACTACTCTAGAGGCTTTCTACCCCATACGATATTTACACCAGCCTCCAACAAGTGCTAGGGTGTGCCACATTCAATGTTTACAAGTATTTGTAGATATGAATTTGTAGCAAAATAAAAGGGCAAATGCCTGGGGGAGCCCATGGACTACCCACGGAACCCCTCTGAGATGCAAAATACTGGAGGGCAGCACAATTTGCACTGCTGTATTTTTTTTACAAAGCAACACAAATAGCCATTTGCTTTGTAACACACACATGAGGCAAATTCATTGTATGTCTGGTCCATATTTATTTAGTGAAGATAATAAGCTATGTAGGAGTGGTCTGACAGGTCAATATGTGGGCAGACTTTTTTCTGCTTGTAGGCTGGTTTTTATTTTGGATTCCTCTAACATTACCACAAGCAAGCACACATGTAATCCATACCTTGCAAAACACGTATATGGAGTCCATTTAGTAGTTCAAAACCGCCCTGATTCGTAAATGGGGCCCACTTTTTACCTATATGATGGGGGACACAAATATTGTATTAAGCATCATTTTCCCCCCGAGGGCAGAATCACAACTTCCTCAGGGTCACAGTCACGCCTCCCAAAATGCATACACAGCCTGAGCAAGTATCTCAGGTCCATGCGTGATATGCAGCTGAAGTCCCACTTTTTTTTTTCTTTGATTTCTAAGGCTTGTAGTCTTGGTCTTGCATTATAAAACAGGACCAGAACATCATATATGGACCTTGGAAACTCACCAACTATCCACTTATTTTTCCATGGGGAGCGTGTTCACACCCTTCGTGGGGAAGCAATCATGCCCCATAGGAACAATACATTTATTTAAAAAATCTACTTATGTCCCCCCAGGGGTTTTGGCTCATCACAAAGGCCCCAACACCCCCAAAGTACATCAAGACATGGCCGCCATTTTGTTTTCCTCTGGAGGGTGATCACGCCTAACACAAGGGTGCGATCACACACTCCAAGGAAAAATAAGCATATTTTTTCTGAAATATAACGCCTCACATGGAGGTCGACCTTAATTCCAGGGGCCATGATCCTGAAAACAAAGAAATCTGTGCCTCCAACTTTTTTACCCTGCAGGGAAAAAACATTGTCAAAATATGTGTGGCAGACATTTTGTTTTCTCCTGGGGGCGAGATCACACCTGCCATGGAGGTGTGATCGCTTCCCAGGAGAAAACAAACCTTTTTTCTATAAAAATATAGGGGGTCATTACGACCTTGGCGGTCAGAGACCGCCAGGGATAATGTAGCGTCCGTACCGCCAACAGGCTGGCGGTACGGAGGCCCTTGTTACGACCGCAGCAGTAGCGCCGCGGTCGCACCGCCGGGGCCGGCGTTTTCCCGCCGTTTTTAGCCCCGGCGGTGATCCGCAAGCAAGCAAGCAGCGCTGCCCTGGGGATTATGACACCCCTACCGCCAGCCTGTTTCTGGCGGTTTGCACCGCCAGGAAGAGGCTGGCAGTAAGGGGTGTCCTGGGGCCCCCTAACAGGGCACCCGCCGCACGGCCGCAACACCGCCAACTCCATTAGGAGCCGGCTCCTATGTTGCGGCCTCATCCCCGCTGGGCCGGCGGGCGCAAACTGGGTTTGCGCCCGGCGGCCCAGCGTGGATGTCGTAATGGGGGCCGCGGGAGTGCGGCCGCATTGGTGGCCGCACAGCGGTTACCACTTGGCGGGCAGCGGTAGCCGCCCGGCCAGGTCGTAATGACCCCCATAATGCCACCCATGGGGGTTTGCCCTCATATCAGGGGGCCAGACTCCCAAAACAAAGAAATGTATGCCTCAAAATATTTTCCCCTAGGGGTGCGATGGCACGCACCGTGGGGGTACCATCACTCCCTTCCAGTGAAAAACAAACATATTTTTTTGAGAAATAAATGCACCCCATGCGGGTTGGCTTCTATACCGGGGAAGGCATCCTTTAAAACAAAGACATTTAAGCCTGTATGTTTTTTTGTGCATGTGGACATGATTGCTCCCACCATGGAAGTGCATTTGTACCCCACAGGGTTAAAAATTCTCACATTTGAAAAAATATGCCCTCATTGGGGGTCGGCTCATGTTCCATTGGCTGACTGACTCCCAAAATGTCCATAATCCCTGGTATCTAGTAGTGGTATCTAGTAGCATGAAATGTTTTGAGGAAGGTATTGCTGAAAAGCAGATACTTTCCCCTTTCCATCAATGCCTCCCTCAAAACTGTGGAGGTCTCCTTAGGACTAAAATCCCCACCAGATGCAGCAGAGAAACACTCGCCTCTTTCTCCTTGCCACTCCAGTGCACTGACATCACAGATGGATGGGGGCATGGGGACTGAAAAGGAATCAATTCCACTTTGACCCCATACTTTGTTTTTTTTAAAAGAAAGTTTTTTTGGTGCAAGCACCAAAGGATCTTTTCAAGTCCTCTCCAGTGACGGCCAAAAGACGACAGACGCACTGGGAGGGGAGTGCGAGCATCAGCCAACACTCACACAGGAGGTTAATTTTTGTATCACAGTTTTAGTCATTAAAATATTCTTACCTTTAGATTACAACTTAAGTAATACGAAGTCCACCAAAAAAGACATGTTATAAAATTCTCCCTACTAAATTTCTGATAAAAGATTTGAATTGCTTCCAAGACATTCCTGTTTCCTTCACAAACCATTATATATACCATGTCTGCCACATTATATGTGATATTGGTTGCAGTTTCCTCTGTACTCTACTCCTCAAAGCAAGAGGTTTGGTTATCTATTTTTCCTTTACTCTGCCAAGATCCAAAGATGTTTGCCTATTATATTACTCCCTTTGAAGTATTTCTGCTTACATGACTTTTAGCTTTTGGTTCAGGATTTCAGAAGCTTTCAATTTCGGCTTCTATGTCCAAATGGTATTGACCTTACTATCAACTTCCTTATTACAGTTTGTGCATTAAAGTTTCCCCCAAACCACAAAGGTTTACACAAATGTGTTATTAATTTTGAAAAGCGCATGGATCTTTGGTCTTAATTGTCTTATAGCCCTGCAACACTATTGTTGTATGTAGCCTACATCAACTTAAACGAGTAACTGACATCCTCATCCTCTAAAGCAATAGTATGATCAGAAAAGATTACAAGTTACATATCAGAGGGAGAGTTTTTGGGAACATTGGAAAACAAAAAATAGTGATTGTGAGACATGCTACTGAGTGCATGCTTAAAAAAAGCACACCTCATCCCCCTGTGGTTTCTTAGTACCACATTTCCAAACACTGTAAAGTGTTGATTGGTTTCATAAAGTTTTTCTGCACTCCTATCATGGATGAGGGTGGTCCTCCCCACTTGACTCTTAGTAAGAGCAAACTCATTCAATGGCAGATGAGCATCAATCACCAGAGCCTAAAATGTTGGTATTGTATACATCACTCCCTGTCAAGCAACCTAGCAGCCAAAGTTGTGTCAAGGAGAAATCTCAAAACAGCACCATATCTACTAGGATATGGAGCTTGTTCTTGCTCCCCTTCATCTGGCAAACTTTAAACAGTGTTGCACCACACACAAATCTTTACAACACTGTGGAAGGGTATATTCATGATGTCTAACATAGGTTTTGTACTGGGAAGGTACTCTTCCAGTAAATATACTCTTCCTAGGCATTCTTTAAAATGTTTCCAGGCTTGCATTTGTGGTGTACATTACATCACACATGCACAGCTGTAAAACAGTGGAGACAAGAACACTTTTCTCCAAAGTTATGCCTGCCTCAAGGAGGCATCCATTTTTGCTGCAAGCCCTTGTCTTTCTTTTCAATAGACAGGGCTTTGCAACAAACCCCGTGGGTGGATGCATGGAAATGCCCATGTATCACACATAGTACACTCCTTGGGGACAGACCTTATGTCTGCTGTTTGCTAATTCACTTAATTTATTAACTATTTTTGTTTTCTGTGTTGATACTATGTTTTAATAAACCCAGAAAGTTAATAACTTTTGAATCTTGTCATGCGCAGGTTTATTGATAACTGTGGACTGATTCTATGAGTGTCTCAGGCACTGCCATTCTCATATAATACCCTCTCCTTTTCTAGGTTCACTATTTCAGATTTTGACTTGTGTGAATTAATGAAACCCATTCACATTTCATGAGTTAACCTTCAATACCAACTTATTTTCTGGCCTGCCTTTTTATTCCCCATCCTGCCTTTAAACCATCTCCCCATTCATATTTCTTGCACTCCACAAACCTTTAATGAGGATCTGGACAGGTAGATTCCTCCTTTACCTAGCTTTCTTTCTTGGACTCAAATAATTAGCATTTTCGTTCTAAATAAAATCATATCATAATATTGACCAATCCCACCTGCCAAGTTTCAAACCATATGACTTAATTGTTCACTGCTTAATCTCTTGCAGGAAATATCTATCTTCTTCTGGTTCCCTGAAAGTCTAAAATCCTTTTTACTAATTTCCTATTCATTCTGACACCTTCTTCTTTGTGAATAAACACAACTACTCAAATTCTTATTTCCTCTCACAGTTGTGCCCCTGCTAAACATTCCCACTAATAATCAGTTCATCTTCTGACCTCAGGTGTAGAAGCAAACAAATTAACTTATCCTGCTATTTGCAATCACTTGAACAATTTAATGTCAATTTGGATCTTACATTAAACAGTGGTAATACATATTCCATTCTACCATTAAACATGACAATTTCCTTTCCATTTAACTACTTTTCTAACAAATTATGCACCCCAGGCAACCTGCATCTATCAATACATCTGCATTGATTTCATATTTCGTAGGAATGTGTATGACAACTGAGTAGGTGAGATCCGTTTAAATTGATAAAAAATGTCTAAGGGCCATAATATTCAATGTTCATATTATGCCTCCTAGGTAAATTATATGGCATGGACACAGCATGTACCAGAAGGGTTGTCTGACAAGTAATGAACGTTTATTCTCATATGTTCAGTTAGTGAGTACATTGGATAGTAGCTTAGCTTAAGCCATAGTCACACACCTTTTATAGAAAGTTACAAGTAGCGTTCTGTTTAAATCTGGACACATAGCTACTTATAACAAAGTTATGCATTATCCATGATTTCCTGAATATTAGTGATGGTTTTAGAGTGAGATATCTCTGCATATATGTAATCATTTATAGGATGCTCCAATATTTTTCAAATATACTACTGTACACAATTTCATACTGCCTACTTCATACAGAAGAATTGACTATTTCGTTCCTAAACAGGGGGGTTACCTGTTTAATGTCTACAACAGATATTTTGTATCCAGAACTCTGATTTCTGAAAAACACATGCTTACACCTAAAATTCAGATCATAACCATTAAGAACCCTTATACATTCATCAAGCTACCTCATGGATAAGTGGCCTTAGCAACTCATCAACATATCACATCCAGACTATTGTGTGAATATGCCTCTGTTTTGCTGATAATATAAATAAACTGTCACCTCAGAGAAATCCATCAAGAAGTTTGCAAATGTGGGAGCCAGGCAATAAACCATAGCTGTAACATAGGCTCATCGAAATAAGTTACCAATAAAAGTGAAATACTTGTGAAACAATATATATTTCTTCATTTTAAGGAACACAGTGTGTTAGAAATGGGGTCTTTGGTTGACAGTCAGGTTACCCTCTAACCAAGCAAGGACCCTCACTCTAGTCAGGGTAAAGGAGAATCACCCTCAGTTAACCCCCGCTAACCTCCTTGGTAGCTTGACACGAGCAGGCAGGCTTAACTTCAGAAGTAATGTGTAAAGTATTTATACCAACATACACAGTAATACAGTGAAAACACTACAAAATGGACACCACACCCGTTTAGAAAAACAGGCAATATTTATCTAAATCAAACAAGACCAAAACCGTAAAAATCCAACATGCACAAGTCAAGATATGAATTTTCAAAATAATAAGAGCCTTAATCCTTAGAAAACGGTGAGAATGCTGTTGTTACACAAAGTACCTGGTCAGCGTTAAAAATAAAGCCGCACGAGTGAGCGTGTGTCAGAAAAGGGTAGTGATGCGTGGATTCCCTACTCGCAAGTGAGGCTGTGCGTCGTTTCCTTCTCCGGTCAAGTCGCCGATGCCTTGTTTTTCCCCCAAGCAAGAGAGCAATGCGTTGATTTCCGGACGAGGCACCTCGGATCCGCGCAGTTGGGTTGACTTGACGCCCAGGGCCGATGCGTGGAAAATCCAGTATCAGAAAACTGTGCTGTGTGGGGTTTGCGTCATTATCAGCTTTCGTAAGCAGGTGTTGCACGTCGTTTCTCCAGCCATGATGCGTCGATCTCCCAGCCGCAATGCAGGTGGAGTGTCGATTTCAGCTGCAAAGCCGGCGGTGCATCGTTTATCAGCCACCTTGCGGAAGGTGCATCAAAAATTTCCTCTCACAGCATTCTGTGCGTGGATTTTCAGTTCTTGTCTGCCATCTTCACCTTTCAAGGGCCCAGGGACTGGATAGGGCACCACTTGGCAGGGCAAGAGTCTCAGCAGACAGTCCAGGTGCTGGCAGGGGAAGTCTTTGAGGGCCCTGAGACTTCAACAACAGGAGGCAAGCTCAGTTCAAGCCCATGGAGATTCTTCTCAACCAGGAATGCACAACAAAGACCAGTCTTTGTCCCCTTTCACAGGCAGAGACAGCAACTGCAGGATAGCCCAACAAAGCACAGTCACAGGCAGGGGCAGCACTTCTCCTCAGCTCTTTGGCTTTTCTCCTTGCTAGAGGTTCCTCTTAATTCAAGAACTGATCTAATTTTCAGGGGTTTTGGGTCCACTACTTATACCCCTTTCTGCCTTCAAAGGAAAGTCTCTTTTTTTGTAAGATCCTGCCTGGCACACCAGGGGGTTGGAGACTGCATTGTGAGAGGGCAGGCACAGCCCATTCAGGTGTAAGTGACCACTCCTCCCCTCCCTTCTAGGACAGATGGCTCATCAGGATATGCAGGATACACCCCAGCTCCCTTTGTGCACTGTCTATAGGAGAGGTGCAAACAGCCCAACTGTCAAACTAACCCAGACAGGGAATCCACAGACAGCCATTAGACGCGAGTAATCGAGCACGATCGGCTCAACCCGGATCCGCACGTTCGTGTTCCTGAGGAGGCGTCAGGAGTTGGGGGCTCAGGCGGCCGGCGGCGGCTGGCGGTTGGCGTGGAGGGTAGCTGCGGAGACCTGCAGTGAGTGATGGGCTGGGCTGGAGTTGAGGGGGATGTGGGGGATGCCGGGCCTACGCCGAGGAGGCTGCGTGCTGTGAGGCTACTGGGGGCGGTTGGGTTGGGTGCGGTCGGGTGGAGCTTGATTTGGATTTTGGGCTTGGGATGAGGGCTGAGGGTCGAGGACAGGGAGGTTGGGGCAGAGGAGCTGTGGAGGAGTTGTGGAGGAGTTGTAGCAAGAAGCGTGTGAGTGTTAGCGCAGGGCCATCGTGCTGCTTTTCTTCTCTGCCTCCTTGCCCTATCTCTGCGCTGGCTCTGCCCTTGCTGCCCCTGCCCTTGCTGCCCCTGGTCTTGGTTCTTGGTTCTCCCCCCCATTCCCACTCCTTCCTCCACCCTTCCCGATCCAGTTGCCCCCTCGCCTCTGCTGCCGCCGCTCTCCGGCTGCCACCTGTTGGCTTCGGCTGCCCCTGGTCCACCCTATCCCTCCCCTCCCACTCCTCCCACTCCTTTGGATCTTCGCTGACCCCACTCAGCCCCACTTAGCCCTCGCTGGTCCTAGCCCCTCTCTTTATCATGCTTCTCCTTGCTTTGCCCTGCTCTGCCCCCGGAAGATCCATGGGACAGTTGCTGTATCGCAAGGAGGTTAACGAGCACAGTGGCCGGAACAGGCCACCACTGAGTGCACCCACGGGGTTCTTGCGGAAGCGTCCCAGCTAGGCTGGGTGTGGCCTGTGAGACCCCGGTGAGACCCGCTCATAGACCATCTTCTTCAATCACCTTCTCCCTGCTGACGGCCTGCTGACAGCATCCTGTTTCATCATCCCAAGCCCCTCACAGGGCATGCGCTTAGGGAAAAAGAGGTTGCTGGGAACCTAGCTGCCACTTGTCATCACCCTGTGTCAGTGCATCAAAAGTGCAGCAAGAGTGCAGCAAGAGTGTAGAAGGCGAACAAGAGAGCGAGCAAGAGAGTTACAGTCCCAAAATGCGCTCTAAGAGAAACAGACATCCCCCTACCTCCAACCAAAGAAAGAAGCCAAGCCGGAGAGGGAGGGCTGATACATATGGAACTGTGGTCAGTGTCACTGACACTACTGATACAATTGATCAGTCTCTACCTCTACAGAACAGCAGCTAACTTGATCAATTCAGTCAACCAGACAGTGGCCCAAAGAAAGATTAGTTTAAGGGGCCCAAGGACTGTGCAAGACATTCTTACAGCTGCAAAGTGCCAGCCTAAAATTGACACAAAATGTCTTCTTCTTACGGGCCCAGCTTCAGCTATCTATGTGGCAAATTCAAGTATTCCAGGTTTACCATCCCCTTTGGAACCAATTATTATCAGCCAAGTAGCAGCTCTTGGTTTAGCTCCAAACTCAGTGTGCACCCTAAAAATTCCCCAAACTGTTGAGTATCCATCTATTCCACCAGTCTCCCTGCCTCCGGGGTCATCCTCCTTGCAAATGAAGACTAAACCCTTTACCGAGGTTCACGTCCATTCGCATGGCACTGTGATGGAGTCTCCATCCGCAGATGAAATTGTCAGCTGTAACAGCTGCCCAGATAAACTTAACTCAGCGGACTTCAATCACGTTTCCCACACTTCTCTGCTGGCATCGCCACCAAGGCAGTTATTCCAGCATGCCAGCTTAGTTGAGTCATGCCCCTTGGACTCATCAGGTTTAAGCCCGAACCATCCACCAAAAGCCAGTTCCTGCGACAGTCTCTCCAGGGCACTGCAAGCAGACCAAAAATTGGGCTAGGTCTCGTTAAAGCACCCAAAGCACCCAATGGATGGACCCTGCCTCGACCTACCCCTCAGCAGCTCTGCACCCCTCAGCTGCTCTGCTCCCCGGGATAAACCAGCAAGCTGTTTGCAACAGAATCCGTCATCACTTACCTCTTTGGAATGGGAAGCAATGGTGGCAATATACGGTGACGGAGATGGAGTAAGCGCCTTGGGGCAGAGTCAATCTTGCTCTACCCCACATTCATCTGCAGGGACTTGCTTAACACTAGGCCCAAATTGGGAGTCGATATACCTTCTGAGATTGCCACAGCCCCGGACATACCAACAATTTTGAATATCATACAGAGCACCCTACAGCTCACTTCTGAAGCCTTAAACCTCCAGTCCACGAAAATGGACACCCAAATGAAATTGCTAAATACATTAGCAGTCTTTACTTCAGGAATTGACTCAAAAATTGCATGTCTCAATAACTGATTGATAGTCAGAGCTCAGAACTCTGCAGATTCCTGGTTACCCGCCTGTGTCTGTACATGCTCTTCAATCTTGGATAAACTAAGCTCTCTACCAGGAGCTTTAAGCAGCGTCTTTGAGGACTTGAAAAGAGCACTGGCTCAAAAAGAGGACTTAACTCAGCGGACTACAATCACGTTTCCCACACTTCTCTGCTGGCATCGCCACCAAAGCAGTTATTCCAGCATGCCAGCTTAGTTCAGACATGCCCCTTGGACTCATCAGGTTTAAGCCCGAACCATCCACCAAAAGCAAGTTCCTGCGACAGTCTCCCCAGGGCACTGCAAGGAGACCCAAAATTGGGCTAGGTCTTGTTAAAGCACCCAAAGCACCCAATGGATGGACCCTGCCTCGACCTACCCCTCAGCAGCTCTGCACCCCTCAGCTGCTCTGCTCCCCGGGATAAACCAGCAAGCTGTTTGCAACAGAATCCGTCATCACTTACCTCTTTGGAATGGGAAGCAATGGTGGCACTATACGGTGACGGAGATGGAGTAAGCGCTTTGGGGCAGAGTTAATCTTGCTCTACCCCACATTCATCTGCAGGGACTTGCTTAACACTAGGCCCAAATTGGGAGTCGATATACCTTCTGAGATTGCCACAGCCCCGGACATACCAACAGTTTTGAATTTCATACCCTACAGCTCATGTCTGAAGCCTTAAACCTCCAGTCCACGAAAATGGACACCCAAATGAAATTGTAAATACATTAGCAGTCTTTACTTCAGGAATTGACTAAAAAATTGCATGTCTCAATAACTGATTGATAGTCAGAGCTCAGAACTCTGCAGATTCCTGGTTACCCGCCTGTGTCTGTACATGCTCTTCAATCTTGGATAAACTAAGCTCTCTACCAGGAGCTTTAAGCATCATCTTTGAGGACTTGAAAAGAGCACTGGCTCAAAAAGAGGACTTAACTCAGCGGACTTCAATCATGTTTCCCACACTTCTCTGCTGGCATCGCCACCAAGGCAGTTATTCCAGCATGCCAGCTTAGTTCAGTCATGCCCCTTGGACTCATCAGGTTTAAGCCCGAACCATCCACCAAAAGCAAGTTCCTGCGACAGTCTCCCCAGGGCACTGCAAGCAGACCCAAAATTGGGCTAGGTCTCGTTAAAGCACCCAAAGCACCCAATGGATGGACCCTGCCTCGACCTACCCCCCAGCAGCTCTGCACCCCTCAGCTGCTCTGCTCCCCGGGATAAACCAGCAAGCTGTTTGCAACAGAATCCGTCATCACTTACCTCTTTGGAATGGGGAGCAATGGTGGCAGCATACGGTGACGGAGATGGAGTAAGCGCCTTGGGGCAGAGTCAATCTTGCTCTACCCCACATTCATCTGCAGGGACTTGCTTAACACTAGGCCCAAATTGGGGGTCGATATACCTTCTGAGATTGCCACAGCCCCGGACATACCAACAGTTTTGAATATCATACCCTACAGCTCACGTCTGAAGCCTTAAACCTCCAGTCCACGAAAATGGACACCCAAATGAAATTGCTAAATACATTAGCAGTCTTTACTTCAGGAATTGACTAAAAAATTGCATGTCTCAATAACTGATTGATAGTCAGAGCTCAGAACTCTGCAGATTCCTGGTTACCCGCCTGTGTCTGTACATGCTCTTCAATCTTGGATAAACTAAGCTCTCTACCAGGAGCTTTAAGCATCATCTTTGAGGACTTGAAAAGAGCACTGGCTCAAAAAGAGGACTTAACTCAGCGGACTTCAATCATGTTTCCCACACTTCTCTGCTGGCATCGCCACCAAGGCAGTTATTCCAGCATGCCAGCTTAGTTCAGTCATGCCCCTTGGACTCATCAGGTTTAAGCCCGAACCATCCACCAAAAGCAAGTTCCTGCGACAGTCTCCCCAGGGCACTGCAAGCAGACCCAAAATTGGGCTAGGTCTCGTTAAAGCACCCAAAGCACCCAATGGATGGACCCTGCCTCGACCTACCCCCCAGCAGCTCTGCACCCCTCAGCTGCTCTGCTCCCGGGATAAACCAGCAAGCTGTTTGCAACAGAATCCGTCATCACTTACCTCTTTGGAATGGGGAGCAATGGTGGCAGCATACGGTGACGGAGATGGAGTAAGCGCCTTGGGGCAGAGTCAATCTTGCTCTACCCCACATTCATCTGCAGGGACTTGCTTAACACTAGGCCCAAATTGGGGGTCGATATACCTTCTGAGATTGCCACAGCCCCGGACATACCAACAGTTTTGAATATCATACCCTACAGCTCACGTCTGAAGCCTTAAACCTCCAGTCCACGAAAATGGACACCCAAATGAAATTGCTAAATACATTAGCAGTCTTTACTTCAGGAATTGACTCAAAAATTGCATGTCTCAATAACTGATTGATAGTCAGAGCTCAGAACTCTGCAGATTCCTGGTTACCCGCCTGTGTCTGTACATGCTCTTCAATCTTGGATAAACTAAGCTCTCTACCCGGAGCTTTAAGCAGCGTCTTTGAGGACTTGAAAAGAGCACTGGCTCAAAAAGAGGACTTAACTCAGCGGACTACAATCACGTTTCCCACACTTCTCTGCTGGCATCGCCACCAAAGCAGTTATTCCAGCATGCCAGCTTAGTTCAGACATGCCCCTTGGACTCATCAGGTTTAAGCCCGAACCATCCACCAAAAGCCAGTTCCTGCGACAGTCTCCCCAGGGCACTGCAAGCAGACCCAAAACTGGGCTAGGTCTCGTTAAAGCACCCAAAGCACCCAATGGATGGACCCTGCCTCGACCTACCCCTCAGCAGCTCTGCACCCCTCAGCTGCTCTGCTCCCCGGGATAAACCAGCAAGCTGTTTGCAACAGAATCCGTCATCACTTACCTCTTTGGAATGGGAAGCAATTGTGGCACTATACGGTGACGGAGATGGAGTAAGCGCCTTGGGGCAGAGTCAATCTTGCTCTACCCCACATTCATCTGCAGGGACTTGCTTAACACTAGGCCCAAATTGGGAGTCGATATACCTTCTGAGATTGCCACAGCCCCGGACATACCAACAGTTTTGAATATCATACCCTACAGCTCATGTCTGAAGCCTTAAACCTCCAGTCCACGAAAGTGGACACCCAAATGAAATTGTAAATTCATTAGCAGTCTTTACTTCAGGAATTGACTAAAAAATTGCATATCTCAATAACTGATTGATAGTCAGAGCTCAGAACTCTGCAGATTCCTGGTTACCCGCCTGTGTCTGTACATGCTCTTCAATCTTGGATAAACTAAGCTCTCTACCAGGAGCTTTAAGCAGCGTCTTTGAGGACTTGAAAAGAGCACTGGCTCAAAAAGAGGCAGTTGCTCTCAGACCCACCTCTAACCCCATGAGCGACAACCCTCTACAGCCCTCAATAACGTGTCTGCAGGACACATCCTTGGAACCTTCCAAGCCCTATTCACAGGAACCTACGGATGGCCACCGAACACCAGCGAACAATCAAGCAGCACAGCTCTATGGAACCTCCTTGCAAAACTCGGACTCAATAAGCAGCCTCCCCGGGAGCCAGAACTCGGGGCCTCCTCCCAGCCTTGGAGCCCCTTTTCCTCCTGCCACAATTGGCACCCCAGCTAAAAATCTTTCGCCACCCCCATTCCGGAAGAAATGCCAATGGAAAGGGAGAAAACACAGGCTAAGAACATACAATAAGAACATTACTTCCTTCTTCAGTAGCCAGGTAGGGGGTCCCAAAATATCATCCTGTTCTCCTTCAGGGGTTCAGACTGAAGTACACACATCTTCATCTAAAACTAAGGGTGGGTCATCTTGCGCTCTCAAACCGATGACCCGCTCCAGTTCCACCTCCCCACCAAGCCAATCACGAGAAGGCACCTCCGCTGGTGATTCTAGTAGTAACATCATTGCCAAAGGAGTCATGTCCCGGGCCCCTTCTCCGGGAACCGTCAAATGCCCCGAAAAATGTACTTTATCAAATGTGCCCCTTATTGTTACAGCAAATTTTTATGAAAGATCTTGCCATGTCCAACTGTCACAGAACTTAGTAAATCAAGAAAGGCTCAGGGAGAGGGCGCAGGAGAGCAAGTTTACATCAACAGTGCGAACAACTTTCGAGGCTACCAGACCTCAAAGCAGAACCTGCCATATGATCCTCCAGTCGCAAGTAGCCCCTATGAGTCCTTCACTGATCCTGCACAACAGTGACCCAAGTTCCACAGTAACCTTGCTGCACCCGGAATATTGATCAAGAGGCACATTTGACCTGCTGAACCATGGGAACATTCTATGGTTGTTGGGACATCTTCCCAAAACCGCAAATCTTACCTTGGCGGATATGGTCTCAGTGGCATTTATCCCTCCCTTGGCACCCCAGATGAATGAAGTAACCAAAGTGACCTGAACCTCGGCAGAGGTAGCAGAGCAAGTGCTTGGAGTAGGTACTACACTCAGGAGCTGGGGGATACACATAACCCTGGAAATACACCCTGCTTATCCACATCCTCTATTAAATGGACAGGGTGGTCAAGGGTCTCAACCATCACCCAGTGCTTCCAACAGGACCTCAAGGAATTCAAGGAACTCTCAAGACACAGCATGGCCCAGTACAGCATCTCTGCCCTGCTCTGGGGCATCATCCTTCTCTAACGACTGGAGCTGGTTACCCAGTGCACTGAGCAAAGGATCAAGGCAACCATGATGGGATGGGTTAAACATCAGCAACGAAGAAGACAAGTCCAATTTTGCAATATGTTCCTGAAATATTATTGGGCTACTGGACAAACTGGAGGATAAGTGCCTACTCAACTACCTAACGCCATTCCAGATAATAATGCTGCAAGGGACTTGGACAGAATCCCCACCTACAATTACAAGATTTGTGAGTTATCCTGGCCCGGCAACAAGGAGGTCTTGCTTTGGGCGTTTGAGTGGTGGACTCATCACATATCTCAGTTCAACAATGAAGGGCGCCATCACCCGTCTCCAGTAACGTGCAGTAACCTGTTGACAGTTCTTCTTACTGTGACACAAGGCCCCTCCATCTAGCCCTAATGAACATCTATATCCCACCGGGAAAAACTTGCAAATTAGAAGCTGCATGTCAGCTGAAAGAGAATATTGAAGAACTAGCCAATAACGTTCCATGCCCCCAACTGATCCTAAGCGGTGATTTTAACATGAACCTGCTGGGATCTGAACCTTCTGACGAAGCCACTTCGGCGCAGAACTTTCTCTGGCAGATACCAAACCAAGTTCTACCTGGAAATTGTAAGGGGGACAAACTAGGGAAACAACTCATAAAAGATCTTGAAGCAATGTAACTCCGATCTGCTAACGGTCGCTACTGTACGGACCAACCTCCCTCATTTACATTTTTTTATCAAAAAGCACGATCAATAATAGACTATACAATTTTATCCCTACCCCTGTTCAGCAGAATTTTTTAATTACAGGTAACAAGCAGAGGGGAGAGCGACCACTTACTGCAAGAGTTGCATTTTACTCACCCAATTGAACATCATGAACCTTCTGACGCGTTGCAGCGAGCCACATATATATCTAATGGGAGGTGAATTAAGTGGTCCTCCAAGACCACTTCTGCTCTGGCAGAGACAGCCAAGCGAATATGGTCCCTTAAATCTAAACCTCGCAGACCCTGAGCAAGTGCCACAAACAATCTGGGATGAGTTTGTAGTAGAGCTTCTGGAATCCTACCATCAGCAGCTTCAAGAAACTAGACCCCACAGCTTACAAAGCCCCTCATCAAGAAGGTATACAAAGACATTTAAACAGAACTTCAATTCCACCCATGGCCATCTTCAGAAAGAACCAGGAATGAGGCCTTACGAGTGCTGGTATCTACCTCCAGACAGACGCCACCTATGGACACATCAAAGAGACAAGGCAGCTGCTCTAGCAGCAAAACTTTTGCACGCATCAAAGACAAATCGGCATGCGCAGTTCTGGAGGCTTATAAACAGCCTAAGCTCTGCAACACACCCCCCCCCCATGATTAATATATCTGAGCCCACCTGGTATCAGTATTTCTCATACCATTTTGGCCTTTCAACCAAGCGTTAATTTGAATAAATAAAAAATCATGCCCTTTAAGACAACTGGGCGGCTGTGATATCAGTGGTACTTGGGTAACAATAAGGTTGAAACAGTGCGTGAATATAAATACCTAGGAGTTCTTCTTGACAGCAATGGCTCCTTCAAACCCCATCTGGAGTCCCTCAGTCAGATATCCATCTTGCTTACATTCGCGTTCAACACCGTTAAAAAAGCAATTGGTTCTTCAACCTATCTGCCGCTATTATAAGTCATCCAAGCCAAATTAATACCAACAATCACATTTGGCAGCGAAGTTCTAAGAGGCTGTGGTGACGACAACTTGGACAAAATGATCACTAAGCTTTTCAAGACGTTGTTCAGCTTACCAAATTATGTTTCACCCGCCCAAGTTCACCTAGAATTTGGCCTGGTTAGGCAGTCTTTAACAAGGAAAGGGGCATTTATCAACCTAAGTCATAAGCTTAAGGTAGCAAAAGAAGGCTCACTAAGCTCTCTCTATTTGGGTGGAAATGACTTCGGATCCAACCTCCACCTTCCGTCACTACCTCGAGTCCTCCTTGACAACATTGGGCCTGGTAGATCAACTACTCCAACTTAGCTCACATCAGCTTGTCAAACTTGCTACCAAAGTAAGCGTCAAGTCTCTCTCACATCTTCAGCACAAAGATGATTTATCGAAACAAAGCCATGACTGGCTGGTTCTGTCATCATACGGCTCTCTAATCCCACAACTATATCTGGGAGCAGCAATTAATCCATGGACTAAAGCAGCCTTTATGAAATACCGAATGGGCTGCCTTCCAACATATACCCACCTTCCTAGGTGGACGAGAGTCAATATGACAGACACCTGTCGACTATGTGGGCTGGCTCCCGAAACACTGATCCATCTGATATGCCTATGTAAAAGCATTACAACTGATTGTAACAGGTTTCTACGACCAGTTTGGCTTCAAAGGCGGCTGCATAGGTGCAGACCGGCGATATTGGCAGGCTTTAAAGAGGACGACGTACAGCTCAGCTGCAGTCTGGCTAAATTCTTGGATAAGTTCTTCAAGAGACTGAAAAAGCGAGAAAAACGCGCATAATCAGCCTGCAAGCAACGTTGTAGCACTCTGTAATTCATCTGAAACATTTTAACTCAAAAAGATTTTATTACTGTATTTTATGATTCCTTGGCTTTTTGTTGTTTTTCTTCTTTTCCTTTCTTTTCTTTTTCTCTCTTTTCTTTGTGTAATGGTTTTTACTGACCGAACACGTGATAAATAAAATACAATACAGGAAGAGTTATAGAATGGTTTAAGCAAGAAGACGCCTACTTTCTAAAAGTGGCATTTTCAAACACACCATCTAAAAACAAACTTTACTAAAAGATGTATTTTGCAAATTGTGAGTCCAGGGACCCTAAACTCCACATTTCTATCTGCTCCCAAAGGGAATCTGCATTTTAATAATATAATAAGATTTAAAGGCAGCCCCCATGCTACCCTATGAGAGAGATAGGGCTTGCACAGTGAAAACTGAATTTGGCAGTATTTCACTGTTAGGACATATAAAACACATTAGTATATGTCCTACCTTAAACATACACTGCACCCATCCCATGGGGCTACCCAGGGCCTACCTTAGCGGTGCCTTACACGTAAAAAAAGGAATGTTTAGGCCTGGCAAGTGGGTACACTTCCCAAGTCGAATTGGCAGTTTAAGACTGCACACACAGACACTGTAGTGGCGGGTCTGAGCCATGTTTACAGGGCTACTCATGTGGGTGGCACAACCAGTGCTGCAGGCCCATTAGTAGCATTTGATTTATAGGCCCTGGGTACCTCTAGTGCACTGTACTAGGGACTTACTAGTAAATCAAATATGCCAATCATGGAAAGCCAATTACACATACATTTTACACAGGAGCACTTGCACTTTAGCATCTAATAGCAGTGGTGTGGTGCCCAGAGTATCAAAAACAGCAAAAACAGAGTCTAGCACACATCAACAACCTGGGAACCAGAGGCAAAAAGTTAGGGGAGACCACGCCAAGAATGCCAAGTCTAACACAGTGCTGACAGAAGGATGCTGAGCAGTCATTGCGAAATACCTAAATTCTCCTACTCCATTTAAGGTAGCAAGCTTTTAATTGGATTGCCACAGTAATACCTCCAGTCTGTTCAACCTGTTAGTTATTTATTTTACATATGGAAACATAGCCTTGCTAATATACATTGAAAACCATAACTAGAAATGGTGGGCCTAGTCAAAAGTTTACTCAGTAGGTTACTCATATAGGCCCTCATTATAACATTGGCGGTAAAAAACGCCTACCGCCACGGCGACGGCCGCCAAAAGATTGTCGCAGTGGCTACCAGCTGTCTGCCGTATTATGACTGTAGCCGGAATTCCACCAGAAGGATGGTGGAATTCCAGCTACAGCCATGGCGGCGGATGGCGGTAAGGTGGTGCTGCTGCCAGCAGCAGCGTCACGCCAGTAGACCTCCGCAGACCATATCATGACACATGATACGGCCTGGCGGTGTTCTGCTGGGGGCCGCTGCTGCTGGCACCAGCCTCCCGTCCCATCTCCTGCCGGAGGACCCCCTGAAATCAGGTAAGTTGGGTGCTCCGACAGGGGAGGGGGTGGGGGTTGTTGTGTGTGTGTGTAGGTGTGTGTGTGTATGTTTGTGTGCGCGTGAATGCGGGTGTGTGTTGCGTGTTGCATGTGCATGCATGTGTGGATGTGTGAGTGCGTGTATGTTGTGTGTGTGCTTGTATGTAAGTTGATGTGTTTGGATGTATGTGTGAATGTATGTATGCATGTGTGGGTGCATGTGGGTACGAGTGTGTGTATGAGTGTATATTTTGGGGGTGGGTCTGGAGTGGGAGGGGAGGTGGGGGAAACCTGGGGAGTAGGAGGGGGGAGGGGAAGACCCCTATCAGTGACAGGGAAGGAGTTCCCTGTCACTGATAGTGCCTACCGCCATGGTTTTCGCGGCGGTCAGGAAGCCACGAAAACCATGACGGTAGGGGGGTCATAATGGCGCGGGCGGATAGTGACGGCTGCCTGGCTGGAGACTGAAGTCTCCAGCCTGGCGGCTGCTACCGCCATGGCAAATGGAGTGGTACATTGGTGGTTTGGCTTGAGCCAAACCACCAATGTCATATTATGGGGAAAAGTACCCCCAGCCTGTTGGCAGTACTTTTCTCCATTATCCCGCCATCCGCTAAAGTGCGTGTGCTCTCTCTCCCCTAACACTTGGTATGTTTGGCTTACACCTGTTGGCATATATAATTTACCTGTAAGTCTCTTGCAAAGTGGTATACCATATACCTAGGGCCTGTAAATTAAATGCTACTAGTGGGCCTGCAGACCTGAGTGAGCCACCCTGTCTCAGGCCTGCCACTGGAGGGCTGGTGTGGCTAGTTGTTGGAAATGGCCTTTCTGCAGGGTCACCCCTAAACTTTTTGCCTTCCTCCTCCTCTTTTTCTGACCTCATTTTTGCTGGCTTTAGGGCTCTGCGCACTTTACTCCTGATAATCAGTGCTAAAGTGAATATGCTCTCTCCTTAAACATGGTGACATTGGCTCATACCCAATTGGCTTATTTAATTTACTCGTAAGTCCCTAGTCAAGTGCACTACCTGTGCCCAGGGCCTGTAAATTAAATGCTTCTAGTGAGCTGCAGCACTGGTTGTGCCACCCACATAAGTAGCCCCCTAAACATGTTGCAGGCCTGCCTCTTCAGTGCCTTTGTGTGCAGTTTCACTGTCACTTTGACTTGGTATTTAAAAGTATTTGCCAAGCCTTAAACTCCCCTTTTTCTACATATAAGTCACCCCTAAGGTAGCCCATAGGGCAGGGTGCTACGTATGTAAAAGGCAGACATGAATATGTGTGTTCTATTTGTCCTAGTAGTGTAAAACTCCTAAATTCGTTTTTACACTGCTGTGAGGACTGCTCCTTTCATAAGATAGCATTAGGGCTACCCTCATATACTGTTTGAGTGGTAGATCCTGATCTGAAAGGAGTAGCCAGGTCATATTTAGTATGGCCAGAATGGTGATACAAAATCCTGCTTAATGATAAAGTTGGATTTTATATTACTATTTTAGAAATGCTACTTTTAGAAAGTGAGCATTTCTCTGTACTTAAATCCTTCTGTGCCTCCCAATCCATGTCTGGCTAGGTTTAGTTGACAGCTCCCTTGTGCTTTCATTCAGACAACCCCAAACACAGGATGGTCAGTCACACTTGCATACATCTGCATATTGAATGGGTCTTCCTGGGCTGGGAGGGTAGAGGGCCTGACACAAACATGTCAAAGGACAGTAGCCTGCCCTCACACAAAGGACTGCCACACCCCTACTGGGACCCTGGCAGACAGGATGGAACTGAAAGGGTACCTTGTGCACTTCTAAGCCACTCTTTGAAGTCTCCCCCACTTCAAAGGCACATTTGGATATTTAAGCAGGATCTCTGACCCTACCAACTTAGACACTTCTGAGGTAGACACTCTACTTCATCAAAACACTTCCTGGAGAAGAACGTGAACCAGAACATGCAACCTGCCAAGAAGAACTGCCTGGCTGCCCAAAGGACTCACCTGACTGCTTTCTTAGAAGGACTGCTGCCTTGCTGTTGTCCTGCTGCCTTGCTGCTCTCTGGCTGTGATGAGAAGTGCTCCCCAAGGGCTTGGATAGAGCTTGCCTCCTGTTCCCTGAAGTCTCAGGACCAAAAAAGACTTCATTACTGCAAGAATAACTCCTGGTGCGGTGAAAATCTACGCACCGCCTGCCAGAAACGATGCACAGCCTGCATTGCAGTGAGAAAATCACAGCACGCCGAACCCAAACGACGTAGCCTGACTTCGCAAGGAGAAGGTCGATGCAGTGCGAGCGTAGCAACCCAAAATTTGACGCACGGCCCACTTGATCGATGCACAGCCGGAACGACGCAGCCCGACTTCCTGAGAGGATTCTACGCAGCGCCTGCTGTGCGGTAGAAATTTCCACGTAACACCCACCAGATCGATGCAGCCCCTGTGACTTCGTCCTGTCAGCGCCGGATTTCAATGCATTGTCCCCAGGGTGTCTGAAAACCCCGCAACCCAAAGAGGATTTTGATTACCGATGTGTTTATGGTGACCTGTGATTCATGTATTTTGCTCCTAACCCAACCATTGCATTTCATGTCCTGACAGAAGGATGTATGTTGTTTTGCTTGACATTATCAGGATAACCAGTACAATGTCAGTGATTACATGATCTCCACAGTATTTATAATTTTTGTTGTTTATGGTCTATGATGTATGTACAACATAACACATATATTTTCATATATTCCCAAGTGGAGTGTCTTTTTGTGGTGTATTTATTAAATCACTGGTGTGAGTGTGTTGTGCAAACACTTTACATGTGGCCTCTGTGGATACGCCTGACTGCTCTGTGCCTATGCTACCAGGGGATGAGCACAGGTTATCCTTCATGAGTAACTTATTTGCCCTGGCTAGAGTGGGTTCCGTCTGGCTTAGGGGATCTACCCTAGCCAACCAGAAACTCCATTTCTAACAACCATAAGTTAAAACGCTGGCGTCAAGCCACTTTTCATAAAATTATTCCTATTCAGTCATGGATTCTGGAGTAGGAGTTTTCTGCATATTTGGGTATTCATGAGGACAATATTGCACCCTTAACCGGGGGCTTAATAATGATGCCTTGTTGCATTGCAAGTCAGTTAAGAGCTTACCACTCTCTTTTAGGGATGTTATATTGTATAAATGCAGGTGTCTTATCTGAGAAGGAGATGACTACCTTATGCAAAACCATGTCTCAATACTTTAATCACGACATACTTTATATTAGTAGGACAAACTGTAGATTGTCCTATTAAGCTACCTTCCACATTCATACTAGAATTGACACCCAATTTCTGAAATCCTGCAATTGGTATTTTATCATCAATAGTTCGCTGAATGCTTGAGGAAGTCCCTTTTCTTGAGATTATTGTGATGCTTTCCACAACTAAGTACGAAAATATACATTTGGGCTTGGAAGCTACATCCCTTTCCAATGCTGATGTAAAATCTGATAGTCTTAACCGTGCGCATATTGTTAATGTTATCCACTTATGTATGTAGCTGCTTCAGGAAAATATCCCCAAATATGAACCCAGCAAATTCTTGAAAATCATTGTTTGAATCAAGCTACTACAGTATGCAAATTACATAGGTTCCTCCATGGAGAGCACCTCCGTGGAGAGCACCATATTAGTGTTCCTTAGGAAGCACAATATCAGCTGAACCCAACTTCAATGGATTATGATATATGCCTAACTTCTATTGAGTTCTAGTAATGTGATAATCCTTTCTGTGGATGAACAAACATCATCAAGAAGCTTGAAATATAGGGTTGTTATGACACACTGACAAAAATTAGTCAAATTTGAGGTCTAACTCAGGAATGTTTGCTAACTTGTTGCAGAATGCAGGATGGTAGCACTCCAATCTAAACCTATTTCTGAATCCTTTCCGACATATAGAAAGCTACATAGAATCTTGGTAGGCCTGTGGCCAGAAGTATATTTTTAGGGAGGCATGGCCTTCAGCTGTGACCAAACATTGAAGCTGTGCTCTATAGGTGCATTATTTCCCAAATACATGTATTACTAAATAACAGCCCCCAGAATATTGTGATAGAAGAATTTTGAAGACAGAATATTGAAAGGGAAGTGCATATACTGAAGTATAGATTTACAATTCCAAACTCCACATCTTCATACCTAAAAAAAAAAAAATATATATATATATATATGCACACACACACATATATAGTATATGCATATTGTGTAGGGACATATTTATATGTGTGTCGTATGAAACAGAAAAACTATGCTTACTTACCTGTTGATATTTTTGATTCAATATTCTGTCATCGATATTCTGGTTTATATATTCAGGGTACACACAGTTTGAATCTATGTGAAGGAATATGTGGATTTTTTGAGCTACATATTAAAGCAGACTCAATCAGCTTCTCACAATTCAACACAAAATCCTTAGAAGGTACTTAAAGTAGAAGGATTTAAAGTTGTCAAATAGTCTGAATGGCAGATTTGTTGATTTTCTGAACTGTTCAAGCTTTGTGTAATGCAAAGCTTATAAAGTTATTAAAAACCAAATGGACTGGCCTCAGCTCAGAGCCCTGCCTCCCACATCACTTGCCCGAGGTGCTGGATGTACAACCTTAACACTCATATTTGTTTGCTGGAGGATGTCTTACCTGGGACATTTTGCACCAGGAAATCATCTCACCTGGAAGGCCCAAAAAGATAAACCTCACATCAACTAAAGTTAGGAAATGTCAATTGCATCATAAAGTGTGGAGTTTCTTAACTCCGACCAACTTTGTAAATGACGTTTTAATTTAACTTGCCACTAATTAAAAAAATAAAAAACTTTACAGAGAGCTTGGAGTATATCCATCAGGAACATATTGAAATATTAGTGGCAAACAGTGTGTTTTAAACATTTTAGGTCTGCAACCATTGTGGAATTTAGATTTCATTTTACAGGGGAAACTGGGAAGGTCCTAAAATTAATTTCACGGTAAGGTTGTGACAAAAGATGGATATCGACATTACAGTTCATCAAAGGTACCAAACTGCATGGACTTGAAGCAGGCTCTGTCATTGGGATACACCCCTCATAGTTACTGGCAGATTGTGTGAAAACACCTTTGTTAGACATCGACGAACAAGGCAGGAAGTCATGGTAAAGTATAGGTGATTGTGTGAGCCAATGATGGGTTCACTTAAGGCCTGTGGCCTGGCTGAGGTCACTAGAAGCAGCACTGCTTCTAATGCTCTGAGTGGTGGTTTCACAGTTTGCATCTAGCATCCTGTTCTATAATAGTGTCTCTTTGATGGTACTTACAATATACCTCCAATTTGGATGCTACAGAGTCCTGCAGTTCCAGAATTATGGACCTTCTCTACTCCTTCACATGTAGTAGACTCCTTGCAATAGACCCCTCAAGGTGGCACATAATATGCGGCTAACATTGCATGGACTAGAATGCACTTTTCTGAGTGGTGAGTGTAGAAAGCATGGAGGTGTGCCATGTGTACTAGAAATGGAAAATATTTGCTTCCTGAGGGATTGTTTGACATTAATACAGGTGTGGATCATAGTCAAGCTTCCTATATTGAAACAGATAAGACTGCCATATTATAATGTACACTAGAAAGCCAAATCACCTCTTTAACAGAACTTTAACTTCTTAGCAAGTAGGTTGTACTTTTCAGCAACTATACCAGCAATTGCAGACTTGGCTGACATGCATTTAAAGAGAAGGTGTCAGCACTTCTCACAAAGAGCATATAGTAATAAAGAACAAGGGTGTGCCATTGTTAGGCACTTTGCAAAAAGCAACGTGGATTAAGTAAAAATGATTATACCTTATTAGAATTTTAAACTCTGCTATGCATGGTGATTTGTGGATTTTGCACTAAGATCCCTTTTAGAAAATAAAGTGCAAAATTGTGCTTTGAAGTCACATTGGACCAGGTGTATTGGCCAAAACATGATAAGCTATAAATTCCCCTTAAATTGCCATTCACCATTTGTCTACATGTACCTAGCTATCAGTTCACTCCTTTATGTTCTCTTTTACTTTCTCTATTCACTCCAAATCTCCCAATCTCTGCCCCCGTTGCACCTCTCAACCTTTTCCCAGCTATCCATTTATGTTTGCTGTTGCATCTATCTTCCCATTCCTGTCTCTCCTGCTCTTTCTCTTGCTTTTTCTATTTACTCTTCTTCCTTTCTCTTCTTCTTTCCTTTCATAGAACTTCTCCTCACTGTCTTCTGTTCTATCTTTGTACTTCTCAATATGTTTCATTCTTTCTCTAGCCCTCTTCTTTATGGACCATGTCTGGCAACTGAGACTTTCTCTTGGATGTGCATGGTCATTAGCAGCACCTGCCACATTTCTTTGACCACTGCACTTTTCACTGTTCTCCATTCCCAGAGGCCTACCATCCTGGGATCCTCCTGGACCTGGAAAAGTCCCATATGTTCATGGAACCAAGAAGTCAGTGCAATGTGGCCATCATATCCTCACAGCTTGTAGTCAATTCTTGTTGGACGGGATAGCAGACTGCATGGATTTGGTGGGTTTTAACTGCTTTAGGGCAGGCAACCTGTTGATGTCCACCACACTATTTTCACAGTGCGGCGGACTTCAATGGTTCGTCCACAGTACTAGAAAAGTAAATGCTTCTCATAAAGCACCAGAAACATTTCCATTTCCAAGATCATGGTCAATACACAAAAGAAACACTTCCTAAGTTTGATTTTTATTTTGCTGTATTGCGCAGCACACTGTGTGCACTGACGTTACACAGCAAAAAGAAAGTGAAAGCAGATCATGCTAGTGGAATCTGCGGGGATCCACAAGTGTACGATCACCCAGAGTTCCTACACTTCTCCTGATAACAGTAGTACCCTACTTGTGTGATTGAGCTGTCGCCTGGAAAATGAAAGGCTCCCTAAGGCTCCTAAGACACAGGGAAGAATCAAGATTTTGCTTTGCAAATTGACCAATTCTGGTGATGTGTTTAACTGTGGTATTTAGGCTAGGACTCAGTCGGCATCCAGAGAAACCTTCTGGGCCCAAACATTTTTAGAAAACAAGGTACCTATGGACGTCTGGGGTGCTGTAGTTTGCTTGGATTCTGATTTGTTTTCTTACCCAGAAAGACCTGAAAACTCTAAACTTTGCATAATCACATATTTTCCTCATATTTTTGTGAAGAAAAATTCTGGAATCTGTGAGGATTCATACATTTCTTACTAAGCAGCATTCCTACCCTTCTCCCAAAACACTACCCCAAATGATCACCAAATATTTGTCATTTAAAACATTAATTACATCTGACCTGGTAGAGCAATTTATGTGCTGTCACCATAAATTAGAAAAAGATTAAGCAGAATTTCACGTAGTCAATAAAGTTCAAAAAGCAGACTCCTTCTGCACAGATCTTAAATGATATCATACAAAAATCAGAAAATGTTAGTAGATATTCTGCAGAGATGTCTAGAGAAGTCATTTATAACACAAATGCTTTCAGCCTCAGATGCCCAGATTATAGTGACCACAATATTCGTCCCAAGGATATGACTCCTCATTCTGTTGACTCTAGTCTCTCATAGCATCCTTTTATGGCATGACAGGCTATAATGGGTCATTTCCAGCAGGCACATTAACATAACAACCTATGTGGCTCCTGCAAACAATATCATCTATAGGGCAGATACGTAAACTCACCAGGCTATATTTCACAAAAGGACATTGTAGGAAAGTTGGTCAACTATAAGTCGTACCTGACATGTGCTAACTCTGCCCCAGCACAATAGGCTAATCAAAGCATTATGCCATATTGGAATTTCCTGATTGGACGCTGTTTCTGACTCACTGATAGGTCTGGGTTTCCTATCAGATCCTTGCATTTAACACTGAGGTGACCCACAGAGGTTCATAATTTCCCCTCTACTATTGAACATCTACATAACCTCCTCACCCAGTCTGGTTAAATAATCTAAATTCACCTGTTACAACTATGTGGATGACACCCAAATCATTTCTAAAAATTGATGGTCTGAAACACCTGTACAATTTAAAACTTGATGAGTGGCTTCGGGCCATAAACACATGGATGATGAAGAACTGTCTAGAGCTAAATACTGCAAAGACAGAGCTTATGACCTGCGGAAAGTGACAAAAATGCCAGCGCACTGCCATATAGTCTAAGTAACATGAGGCCTCTCCAATAATATCAAGAGAAGTCAGAAACTTAGGGGGTAACCATGGATTCAGAAGCGTGTTTGATAACACATCTAAACAACGTAAAACATAGTGCCTTCTACACAATGAAAACACTACGCTGCAACCTCCCATACCTTGGATACCAACAGAAACTGCAAGCCATCCCCACACTTGTAATCTCCAGTCTTGACTATGCCTATACCTTGGCACACCCACATTCACAATACGCAAAATACAACTCATCCAAAATACAGCTGCAATATTTCTTCTCTACCTTCAACCAAGTGAATAGATGACTGCAGTCTTGCAATCACTCCACTGGCTATCTATAGCAAGAAAGGCAATATTCAAGGCAATTTGCATTGTTCGCACAGCCTCCAAGGAAAGGGACTGCCTACAAGCTAACTTCAAGTAATACAAACAAATCAGAGCACTGCCCTCTAGGCTTGCACCACTTATCATGCCAACCTACCATTAGAAATACGTAAGAGGCACTGCTTCCTCAGTACAAGCCACCAATATTTGAAACACCTTTGAAGCAACGAGGGGCATATGCACTTTAGAAGACAGTTGAAAACATTGTTATTTCTAAGACAACTACACCACCACACATCCCTGCAACAGAATCCAGAAAGACACCCTCAAACTCAATCTTCAGCTTTTGATCCACAGATTGGAAACAACCCAACCAGCAAACTACTTTTGGTAGGCAGTTAATTTAAGGAGAGCTGACCTATGCTTCACAGGGTTTTACATAATTATGTAAATTCATACATAACATTTCAAGCCACTAATACTAATACCATAACAATCAGTGGTCGGCAGGCAACTTTAATTTACACCTTTTACATTCACATAAAACATCTGCTAGAAGGATTGTCTATCACCAGTACTGTGCAGCCAATAAACCAGCTATCACGAAATGAACAGTCATGGAATAATTGAAGGGATCTGTCACACGCTGCAAGTCAATTGACGGACTTTAATCTAGTCCATGACTGTAGGTCACAAATATCTATACACTATGGCCACTTCTTTCCATCTCACAATGTCCTTCAGATATGAGATGATAGTAACGATACACATCCAATCATCTCTCTCTCTCCACTTCTCTCTCCCTCCAGCAATGCAAGCTCTGGCCCAGAACTATACACTGAGGGGCAGATGTACTAAGATTTTGCATCAGGCATGCATCACTTTTGTGGTGCACCCTGACACAAAATTATTTTTGCTGTTTACTAAGCAATACAAATCCATTTTGCGTGGCTTTGTGTAGTTTAGCAAATACAATGTAACGCTAAGCAGCACATATTGCTACCTTGAATTACCTTCCTTTAGGAAGGTGTTCAATGGGTGGAGCATGGGCATTCTCATATATCCACCTATGCAATCTGGTGCATTCCCAGATTTACTAAAGCTAGTCAATTTGGGAATGCTTTAAAATGGTATGTCTTCCCCAGTGAGGCACAGCAAGGAGAAATTTATTTTTTCTTACTGTTACTTCCTCATTCTATGTGTGCCGCATTGTGCAGCACACATAGAAAAAGGAATATGCCTCTATGGATTGTTTTTGAGCAGGACGTTGTCCCTTCCTGCACAAAAACAATTCTGCATGTCATACAGGCACGTTTGCATCATGGTGCAAGGGTGCCTACATTAGCGCTAGGCAGCACACAGTGCACCACCACTAAGTCACAGCAGAAATGTACCATAGCTTTGTGCAAATGGTACATTTCTGCTATCTGCCTTTCACACAGCACAATGCAACAAGTTGGTTTGCTACACTGCATTATGTGAAATGTAAGTAAATGTGCCCCAAGATTTCTCATTGGACAACCAAACCAGCTAAGCAGACTATAATCATAAGAAATAATGGGACCCAGAGAGCTGTTCAAAGCTGCCAGCATACTGAAAATTCATACATTGCGCATCTGTCTTTCTCACACTCCTCATCCAGCATACCTCTACGTGCTGTGTCTCATAAATTCATAACCGCACCTTGGTGGTCATTGCGCACGGCATGAAAATGCTTCCCACATTTGATCACAGAACAAATACAGCACTTTTCTTTTTACCACATACCACTTTATCTGGTGTAGCTTGCTGCCCATGTAGGTAAACACTTCAGTGCCACACATAAGTAGTAAGTGCTATACAAATGCGTAGTACAATATTTATCACTTGTGCATAACCGAGATTTCATTTGATCCTAATAAAATATTCGTTTCCATTGCACATTAGAATTATAAAACGTAATGTGCCTCAGCTGCGCTTTTGTAACTGTAGGTGTATGTTAAAATATTTGTACAGTTCATATCTAGTTACTTAGGCTGTTTGCGAATTAGAAACAAATTGACATCCAACAGTATTTCTTTTTGTACTCTCTATATGTGGTGTTTACAGCATAATTATGAATGTATCTCATTTGTCACATAATCCATCATCTGATGCTTAATCTGCAGATTTAAATGAAAACACACCCTTTGTTTCTAGCTCAAACAGATAGAAAATTACTCAAAATGCTGCAACATGTGCTGCCGGGCAGTGGAAGGTCCTTTGCAAAGATTGACTGGTCACCTTTCAGTTACTTACAGAGAGTGGTATTTGGATGTGGAACTGGTAGTAATGAATTGAAACCTTTGTCCAGACAGTGCTAATGTGAAACAATGACAAAATAAAGAAGTGAATACTATTAAAAAATGTGGCGCATTAAAAGGAATAATTTGTGTTTTCATGCCACATAATTTAGTCAGTATTGCTGCATAATTTAGGCCTCCACTGCTGCCTAATTTCAGTGGGCCTGTCTGTACCACAGAGAGATTGTCACATAGTTTACTTTACAAAATCCTCTCACTTTGCAGCCAAATTAAGAAAAGTAAACATCTTCACAATAAAAGAATAAGCATCAATTTGTCAGAAGACCATGTGACATTTATTTAACTTGCCTAGGAACACGCAGAAAATGTAAGGTGCCAACATATTTTACTGAGGACTGTGGGATAGCTAAGGCTAAGCCCTTGGTTTAAATTATGGAGGTATGTACTCTGTTAATCCATGTGGCAGAAGACATTATGGGCCAAATTTATATGTCAACGGATGGAATACTCAGTCACAAACGTGACGGATATCCCATCCACCATATTACGTTAACCATAGGATAGAATGGGATCGTAAAACCAAAATGTAAGTGCATTTTTATTGCCCATTCACCTTCTAAGCCCCCGCTCCTCTATACTGGGCCAGATGCCTCTGTCATTTATGGGGGCCAAAGATTCTTATGGCCTGGCCGTGCTCTCACATGCCCCCCACCCGTGGTTACAGCCCTGAATCTAATGAACTCAGTAACTAAGGTATTGACTTTGCATACAGGCATACTCTTTGCAAGGTTAGGACTAAACAATGGCATACTATAACACACAATTTAACAAGGGTGTGAAATAAAACAGTTTACCATGATTCAAAGCATAATGCAATGTGAGAAAATACATTACTAGGATCAAAATCAAAACGTGTTACCTTTTACAAAGAATTCCCTCATGCAAGGCAAAAGAACATGCAAACAATTTATCCTTACTAGTTAGTTTTTCAGACGGTCAAGATGTTATTGTATTTGCATCACAATCATGAGTTAGTGCAGCTGAATGTGACCTATATATGTGTGTATATATATATATATATATATATATATATATATATATATATATATATATGTGTGCGTAAATGATCTGAGAAAGGATTATCATTACTAGTAAAGCATAGGTGAATCAAATAATCTAAATTCAGTCTTCCACATGTTTGCAAATAGTGTAAATCTGCAAAATTGTGGGCTAGCCAGCCCAGGCATTTGGCATTGTACATGCTATGCTATGTCACTACAATATACAGTACCAATGTTAGTTCTATCTTTCAAACAAATAAAAGACTATGCATCAAACTAAATTGGAATTGGATAACCAAATAACTATTTGGAGATTCTTCAAAGTCCTCTCCCTCAGGGAGGATGTTTTTATTACATTTTTCTAATTCTTTTTTTAAGTCTCAACTACAGACAGCTTTAGCTCTGTGTAAGCAACCCTATCTTTTCCAATACATACCATATACTTAGAGTGGGCTTAGAGTCAGCCTGTTGCCCCTGACTGGATGGCTTTGTTGTCAACCTCTGTTGTCTCTGCTGTTCATGTTTTTGCTCCTCCCAGGAGCATTTCAGTCTCAATGTTCTTTCAAAATGGACTGGTTGAGTTCTATCCATTGACTGTCGACCTTGCTTGTATTAATGGAACTAGTTTTTTCTTCTAGCTTCAGCTCTCTGTGGGAATATGTGTATATTCTTGCTCTCTCATCCATGTGCTGCTTCCTTCCTCACTCCTCCTGACCTGTTGCTCTCCGTGTTGCTTCTTCAACCCCTCTTTCTCTCGGCAGACCTTTTGTTTTTAAATATTCCCCTTGTTGATCCCTTTCTCCTCCCTGTTTGATGTCCTCCTCCCTTCCTTCTCTCCCTCCCACTGCTCTCATCCATGTTTTCACGTTTTGCCACCTCTTGCACAACTGCTGGGCGACAATCTTACAGTTTTTTTGACCATGTCAATCTGTGAGGGTGCATGTACTGGCACCAAGTGATGGGTTTGTAATATTTTAACAAATCTCATTGAAATATGACTAATACTGATGCGTGAGCATCCACAGAATCTGTGAACAGGATTAGTTAAAATCTTAAAAATACATTAAAAGATGGCCAATGTGGATTGTGCAATTCTACAGCGGGCAAAAATGATCAGTGGATACCTCCACCCTGTAGATTAACAAAAGGATGGCCTGGATGTTCACCACATGATAGTCGCCCAGAAAGGAAGTACTTAGTAATCAAGCACTACAAAGAATCCTGCTTGGTGGACATTTGCTGTGAAAGTGTGAAGAAAAGTATACTTAGGTTTCCTTTTTGGCAAAGATGATCAATTCACAAAATCAAACCTAAGAAGGAAGCATTTATAAATATAAAGGTGGTAGGGGCTCCTCTTGAAGCTACACTCTGTATGTTCCTAAACGATCTGAATCCTTTCTTATTGTAAATATCTGCTCTTTCTTCTACTAATGTTAAATGTATGAGAAATGAAGTAAATAGCCACTAAACAGAGAAGCACTTACTTTGTTTATTTAAGTAGAAGTACCCCTGTTTGGTAGAGATTCAACTCTGTAGTCACATCTTCTTTAAATGAAGCTCAATGTTAAGTTATGTATTCCAGTTAAAACAGTATTAAAAAAAAGCATTGTCTAAGCCAACAGACTGCACAACCAAAACCTGTTGGCTTGCCAATACTTTCTCTTTCTGTTGTCTGAAAAGAATGATCTGACAGTAGAAGCTATTCAATATAGGTCTTTATGAATAACGGTGTTCTTAAAGACTTTCCTTATGAAGAGGACCTGCTACCTCCTTCATAATTTAAATGTGTATTTTCTCCACACTCTCTTGCCTCAAGTAGCAGCTACCACACTGTTGAATTCCTTATGGTAGACCTGGAAGACAACATATTTTACTTAGGACTGTGGGATAGCTAAGGATAAGACCTTGGTTTAAATTATGGAGGTATGTAGCCTGTTAATCCAGGTGGCAAAAGGCATTTTGGGCCTGATTTAGATGTTGATGAAGGGGAAACTCAGTCACAAATATGAAGGATATCCTATCCGCTGCATTACGATAACCATAGGATAGAATGGGATATTAATACGGCGGACTGGATATCTGTTACATTTGTGAAGGAGTATTCCCCTCTGTCGACTTCTAAATCAGGCCCTATGTACGCCACTCTGATGGATAGAGGACTGCTATTTTTAGAGATAACCACCAGCCCAGTGCTGATCTCTGTACCTTCAAAGGAACTGCTATTGATGCAGTTCCTCTGAAGGTACACACATTTTGGTGGATAGTCACTGTAGGCTTGGATGGCCATCCATCAAACCTTTTGTTTTTCAAAGCAAACTCCCAGTGGGAGTATGTTTTTGAAAAAGTAAATAACTAATGAGCCCCCACTGCCTACACCCAGTGACGTTTTCCCTGAGAATCGAGGTCATTGTTTATATTTTTCTGTTCATCACCACCAGGTTTTACTTGGCAGTAATAGGAAAAAAAGGACATCAGACAATCAGTCCTAGACAGAAGGGGTGGTGTGATACGCTTACTTCAATTCCCAGTACTCTTTTAGGCCATTGGCTTTCCATCAACAGAGCCAATGGGGTAACTGCCAACAGAAAGATGATAGTCTTCCTGCCTCTAAATAGAGCAGACAGACCAAGGGTTTGGCGGACAAAGTACTCCATCATCTAGGTGACAGAGCAGTCCCGTCCACCAAACTTTATATCGGGCCCTACAAATTCTTCATTAATGACGCACGTTTGGAAAAAGTAACAACATGACTGCTACCTGGATTTATTTGAAGTCAGAGTCTGCCAGAAAAATGTCAGTATTTCATTTATTACATCATGTATTCAATAACTTGCATGTGCTACATTGTTTTGTAAGTTTGGCCACAATTATATCCTTTTTTCGCTGTATTTCAGTGAAGAGAATGACAGCTTTCGCACACTTGTCATCACATTAAAAAATATATAAAGAAGTATAGAGAGAAACTCGACTTTGGGTAAGCCGTCTTCAGACTTTGGCTTTCTTATGTGTGCCATTGCTGGGATGTGTTGCATGTGAAGGCCTTTGCATTTTGAGGATGGTTACAATGTCCCATTGGTGTAAGTCACATTATAATATTTGTTTAATCTGTTGTTCCTTGTGATGAAAAATATCCTCTGGCTTCAGCTAAGCACAAACATTTTATTAATTTGGAACAGGCAAAAACATTCCAATCTTCAGCTTGTAAGCTGTTGCAAACACATATTATTATTTCATTACAGTGTCTATGAATACTGATTTTGATGTTTAGAAACTATTATTAAAAAGTGTAGGAAAGTAGCCTCTTTCTAGCTTGGTTACCCCCACTTTTGGCATGTTTGTCAGTGTGCTTGACTGTGTTCACTGGGATCCTGCTAATCAGGACCCCAGTGAATATGCTCTCTCCTCTAAATGTGGTTGCTGGTAACTTTTTCTTCCCACAATTGGCATACTGGTCCCCCCATGTAGGTCCCTAGTATATGGTACCTAGGCACCCAGGGCATTGGGTCTCTAGGGGATGCCTATAGGCTGCAGATGTTATTTGGCCGCCCATAGGGAGCCCATGCAAAGGGTTCTTCAGGCCTGCCATTGCAATCTGCATGAAACAGGTGCATGCACCCGTTTTCACTATCGGTCACTACACCAGGTCACTGTAAGTCACCCATATGGTAGGCCCTCTCAGCCCAGAGGGCAGGGTGCAGGTACCTGTGTGTGAGGGCACCTGTGCACTAACAGAGGTGCCCCCACAAACTCCAGATCCATTTTACTGGACTTAATGAGTGCGGGAACACCATTTTACGCGTGTACTGGACATAGGTCACTACCTATGTCCAGCTAAATAATGGTAACTTCGACCCTGAGCATGTTTGGTATCAAACACGTTGAAATCATACCCCAATACTGTTACAAGTATTGGAAGTATGATTCCATGCACTCTGGGGGCTCCTTAGAGGACCCCAGCATTGCTACCACCAGCCTCACAGGGTATTCCCAGCAGTCCAGCTGCTGCAACCCCTCAGTCAGTTTTCTGCCTTCCTGCTGCTTAATCTGATCAAGCCCAGGATGGCAGAACAAAGGATTTCCTTTGAAAGAGGAAGGTAACACCCTCGCCCTTTGGAAATAGGTGTGACCGGCTTGGGAGGGGTAGCCTCCCCAAGCCAGTGGTTTGCTTTGAAGGGCACATTTGGTGCCCTCCATGCATAAACCAGTCCACACCGGTTTAGGGACCTGCAGTCCCTGCTCTGGTGTGAAACTGGACAATGGAAAGGGGAGTGACCACTCCCCTGTCCATCACCACCCCAGGAGTGGTGCGCAGAGCTCCTCCAGAGGGTCCCTGGGCTCTGCCGTCTTGTTTCCAAGGTTGTCAGGGAACTCTGGGAGCATCTGAGTGGCCAGGCAAGGCAGGTGACCTCAGAGCCCCACCTGATAGGTGCTTATCTGGTTAGGTGACCAATCCCCCTTTCAGGGCTATTTAGGGTCACTCAGATTCGGCTTGCAAGGTTCCAGCAAGACTCCTCTGCAATCTATGCTTTGCATTCTGGCCTCCAGAACCACGACTGGAACCTCCAGGACCCAACAGGCTGCTTCCAAGAAGCAAGGACTCTTCAACAACACTGTTTCCAGGGCTCCTGCCAGCTCTGCAACATTTCCTTCACTGTGCATCCTCAGAAGACTGCAGCTCTTCAGCCTGCACCAAAATAAGAAGGAATCTACCTTGGAGTGAATGAGTCACTCCCCTGCAACCACAGGCACTGACAACAAGCGACGACCAGCTGCATGGATCCCCTCTCCTGATGAGCTGCATGGACCCTGCATCACGGGTGGTAGTCCCGAGTAGTTCTCTTGGCCCTCTCTGCCAGCTATCCAACTTTAGTGCAGGTAAGCTTCTTCCTTCCCATGCAAGACAATACCCCCATGCACTGTGTCTCTTGCAGCTACCAAGTTTGCATCTCCTTTAATGGATCTTCAAGGGACATGCAGCTCCAGGCCCAGCAGTCCATCTTGCAAAGCACAGCCTCCTGCGTAGTTCTCCTGCGGTGTGGGATCCTCTTTTGTAGTGCTGAATGGGCTTCTTCTGCAACACCTGTGTACCCGTACTGTGGGACTCCTGTGGGTGCTACCTCTGCTCCTGCGGACTCTCTGTAATGCTGAGGTTCCCCTGTGACTCTCCCTCCTGAGTTGAGTCCTCTTGGGCCTTGCTGGTCCCCCGCAGCACCTCATTTCCACTAACCATGAATTTGCCTTTGTCAAAGCTTGTTGGTGGAATTCCTGCACCATCACCCATGTGTAATCTTCCTACCAGCGTTAGGACTTCATCTGCATCCATCAGGAACTCTTCTCCGGCTCAAGGGCTGCAGTTCTGACCTGTCCTTCATCACCGTAGACTAACTCCTGCATGCACAGCTAGGTGGTTAGTAGCCTGCACTCCTCCTGGACTCTACTGTGACTCTTGGGCTTGGTCCCCTCTCTTCACAGGTCTTGTTTCTTCAGGAATCCACTTCTGGTTTTCTTGCAGGCTTGTCTGGGTGTCTTCTTTTCTTCAGTTCCTCCTTATGGGTGGTTTCGGGAAAATCCAGTGTTTTACTCCTGCATTCCTGGTCGCTGGGGGGTACTGTGTTACTTACCTCTGTGGTTTTTTTAGTACTCCCAGCTCCCCTCTACACATTTTACTTACCTAGGTGGGGGTACCTTGTTCGCATTTTTTTAGTATATGGTTTGTGCTCCCCCTAAGGTCACTATTGGTTATTGCTATTTGCACTGTTTTCTACCGTTGTCTAGGCCTGTTTCTAATTACTAGTGTATATTTTTAGTGTATTACTTACCTCCTAATGTCGCGCGGTGCGGCGCGAGCCGAGAGCTCGACTTCGGCCGGGCGTTCGGCTCGGGCCGCGCACCGCGTTATTAAGACGCGGCGCGCCCCCAGCCTCTCCTGCGCGTTTCGAGGCCCCAGATTTGCTTGGGGCCTCGTTCTTCCTTCTGCCTTTCACTGTCCCAGGGGTCTCTGAACCCTCTTACCTGTTTTTCTTCGTTTCCTTGTCCTTTCTTCTGTTTGCAGTCTGTTGTGTGCCTTTCTTTATGTCTTTTCCTCCTTCCCAGATTCCTGTGCTTTCCCAGCATTCCTTGTTCCCTATTCTCTATGGTTCCTCTACTATTCTGTTCTATATATTGTTTCCCTATCTAAGATGGTGTCCTTTTACTTCCTGTGGGTCACTTCCTGTTTGTTGGTATATAAGGGCTGTGTTTTTCCTCTTTCCTTGCGCTGCAACACTTTCTGCTCAGTTGGTGTCTTCGCTCCTGATTTCCTTGCCTTTTGGTTTTGGACTCAGCATTCTGTGTTTTCTGAATTTTGCTCCTTTTGGATTCCTGTTTGTTTGTTCTTGTTTTTCTCCAGGACTTTTCCTGTTTGGAGGTTTTTCCCCTTTGGAAGGGGTTTTTCCCTCTGGCGCTACTTTCTGAAGGGCACGGTCTGTTCTTGGTGTCTCCATTGCCTACAGCACCGTGGCTACCAGAAAGAGTCGCCCCTTTTTGGGCCAAAGCCGAACATTGAAGATTCACGCCACCAGATCTGCAAATTCCAGGCGCAAGCAGCACGTGAGTCGTGACAGATTGCAGCGCCTAACCATTCCGACGTCCTCAAACACCATGGATAATACAGTGGCGGCTGCTGCAGATCCGGAGCAATCTCTGTTAACCACGATTCAGCAACAAGCCCAGGAGTTGCAACAACTACGTAATGAAAATGCTGCGTTACGACAGGCTTTGGCCCTCCGCACCAGTGATGTTCCGACAATCTCCGCTTCTACCCCTTGTTTCTCTGGTGAACCAACCAAGCTTCGCGAGTTCTTGGATGCTTTAACGGTGTATTTCGCCTTCCGACCTACTCAATTCTCCCACGACAGGACCAAGGTGGGTTACCTTATCAGTGCCTTATCCGGCCCAGCCTTGGCCTGGGCAACCCCGATGGTGTCCTCCGACGACCCTGTATTGTCAGACTATTCCGCCTTTGTGAGTCGCTTCAAACAAATGTTTAGCCGTCCTGGATTGGAAGCCTCCGCTGAAGAAGCCTTGTGCGACATCCAACAAGGCTCCCAAGACGTCCTGCAATATATAACCCGTTTTCGTCAGCTGGCGGCAGAGACCACTTGGGTGGAACGTACTCTGGTAACATTATTTCGTAGAGGACTCAAAGAAGAAATAAAGGATGAACTAGTGCATTCTACCAGAGCGGAAGATCTTCGTGGCCTGATGGATCAAGCACTGTCCATCGAATATCGTCTTCAGGAACGGAGATCGGAAAAGAAAAGGAGTAGAGGGTTTACCCAGCCAAGTAGCTCACGTGCATACCTGCAGCGTTCCGAGGAACCTCGCACTCCTGCTAGAGACATCGAAGGGGAACCCATGCAGGTGGATACTACCCGAGGTCCGCTCTCTGCTAGTGAACGAGAAGACAGACGCAAGAGAGGGTTGTGCCTGTATTGTGGTTCTGCTGGTCACATACTCCGTACCTGTCCAGTACGTCCGTCCAGACCTTCGGGAAACGCCACCTCCCGTCCTCTGTAAGAAGGGAGGGGACGGGATCTACAGCTATACCTTCCATCAGCTCCTTTAATGACAATACAACTGCCTTGTTCATCTTTCCTGTCCTGTTACAACTTCCTGACGGTCGTCAAGAAAAGACTATGGCATTACTAGACTGTGGTGCTAGTGGTATATACATGGACAAGACATGGGCTGCTGCTAACCTAGTTCCTACTCAAGCAAAAGAAGTACCCGAACAGGTACACACTGTGGATGGATCTTTGATATCCTCTGGTCCTGTAGACACCACTACCCTGATGTTAAGTCTACAGGTGGGAAACCATCAAGAACACATCTCCTTCGATCTTATTACGTCCCCTAACCATACCATCATTCTTGGAATTCCGTGGCTCATTAGACATAACCCATATATAAATTGGGTTACCCGGACAGTCTCTTTGTCTTCGCAATTTTGTCACGAGAACTGTTTTACTTCCGACAAGTATTGGTCTCCGAAAAGATCCTTAGCTACTGAAGGTGCCACTGGTATGTCCATTAATACGGTCCAAGGGGTCCCAGACCACTATTTGGAGTTTCAGGATATTTTCCAAAAACCGTCAAAACCTGTGCTACCTCCACATCGAGAATATGATTGTGCAATTCCATTAGAACCCGGCACAATTGTTCCTTTTGGGAGGATGTACTCCCTCACGGAACCCGAAAGGGAAGTTCTAAAGGAGTATCTGGACGAAAATATACAGAGTGGTCTTATTGTTCCATCGTCGTCTCCGGCTGGGGCCCCTCTCTTTTTTGTGCCCAAGAAGACTAAGGATCTTCGTCCGTGCCTGGATTTTCGAGGTCTGAATAAAATCACCATTAAGGATCGTTATCCTTTGCCTCTCATCAGGGACATACTGGAAGCAATCAGAGGGGCCCAACGTTTTACTAAATTGGATTTACGAGGAGCCTACCACCTTTTACGCATAAGAGAAGGCGACGAATGGAAGACAGCATTCAGGACCCCATTTGGCCATTTTGAATATAGGGTTATGCCGTTTGGTCTTACTAACGCCCCGGCAATCTTCCAGAGATTTATGGACTCAGTGTTTTCAGACCTACTTAATCAGACAGTCGTGATCTACCTAGATGACATTCTTATTTATTCTAGAAATCCTGAACTCCATACTTCCCATGTGAAACAAGTTCTTCAAAGACTTCGTGATCATCAACTATTTTGCAAACCAGAGAAATGTGAGTTCGACATAACGGAAGTCAAATATCTGGGCTATCATTTAAGTCCCACCGGCATAGCTATGGATCAAGAAAAGGTACAAGCTATCCTAGAGTGGCCTTCTCCTTCTACCATAAAAGAAACACAATGTTTCCTAGGTTTAGCAAACTTCTATCGACAATTCATTCTAGACTTTGCCAGTCAGACTAGCCACATAACTCACACCTTAAAGAAGGACAATTTAAAGAAGGGGTTTGTCTGGACTGAGGCTGCTGAAGCAGCCTTTCAAAGCTTAAAGAGAGCCTTCACCCAAGCCCCCATCTTAAGACATCCAGATACCACCAAGCAATTTATAGTAGTAACTGATGCTTCTGAGAGAGCCATCGGAGCTGTCTTACTCCAACGACAAGAGGATGATGGCCTTGAACATCCTGTTTTCTATTTGTCTCATATCCTTTCCACAGCTGAACAACATTATTCCGTACTTGAAAGGGAATTATTGGCTCTGAAAACAGCCTGCCTTGAGTGGAGGCAGTTTCTGATGGGTTCCAAGGAACCATTTGAGGTGAGGACAGACCACCGTAATTTACAATGTTTAAGAAATTTTGTATGCCAGAATAGTCGTCAGGCCCGCTGGGCCTTTTTCTTCAGTCAGTACGATTTTTATCTTACATATATTCCAGGATCTCAAAACATTCTGGCTGATGCTCTGTCTCGCCGATATCCAGAGTGTTCTCCTTCCTCATCCCAGTATCTTCTAGAACCCAGTAAGATCATTGGAGTGGCTCAGTCTTTCCTGGAAGAAGTACAACAAGAATACGCCAACCTATCGGACCATGACATAGAAGAACTAAGACCATTATTGTACAAAAGATAAGGATATTTTTATTACCAAGACCTGATATTCCTCCCTACAAACAAGGTGCAAAAGAAAGCATTACAAATGTGCCATGATTCCCCTGTAGCTGGTCACAGAGGCATCAAGGCCACACAAGAATTACTTTCACGATTTTTTTGGTGGCCTACCTGGAAACTGGATGTGGAAAGATACGTTCAGGCCTGTCCCATATGTGCCCAAGTCAAAATACCTCACACCAGACCGGCAGGATTACTACAACCTTTGCCTGTTCCATCGGCCCCATGGCATACTATCTCTACTGATTTTATGTGTTCGCTCCCACCATCAGCAGGAAACCGGGTTATCATGGTCACAGTGGATTCTTTCACAAAGATGGCTCATTTCACTGGCCTAAAAAAGCTGCCTACTTCCCAAGAACTAGGTCAAATATTCATAGATCATGTCTTCCGTCTCCATGGACTTCCACATACCATAATCTCTGATAGAGGACCTCAGTACATCTCCCGATTTTGGAAGCATTTTTGTAAAACACTGAATATGAATAGAGCCCTGTCTTCAGGGTTCCATCCTCAGACCAACGGACAGACTGAGCGTCTGAACCAAGGACTAGAGCAATATCTTCGATGCTTTTGCAATTCTACCCAAAGTAACTGGAGCACTTACCTCTCTTTAGCTGAATTTTCCTACAATAACTCAGTCCATAGTGCCTCCAAGGTCACTCCCTTTTTCTGTTCCTATGGTTTTCATCCTACCTCTTTCCCTACTTCTCCACAATCCAACTCTCCTCTACCTGCTATTAACTATTTCTCCAAACGCCTTCTCCAACTCCATAAACTAATTCGATCTAATTTGTTACATACCAAGAGGTATATGAAGAAGGCTGCAGACAAGAGACGTACAACCAATCCAAATTATCATCTGCAAGATAAAGTCTGGCTCTCCTCCAAATTCTTGCCCTCACGTCTCTCTCAAAACAAGTTCACACCTCGTTACTATGGGCCTTTCCGTATTCTCCAGTTGGTCAATCCTGTCACTGTCCGTCTTCACTTACCCCATACATGGAAGATCCATCCGGTTTTTCATGTTTCTCAGCTTAAACCTTATGTGCCTGATCCTTACTCACGTCAGTTTCCTTGTCCACCTCCTGTCCTTGTGAATGATGCTCCTGAATATGAAGTGCAGGAAATCTGTGACTCTCGTCTTTTTCATAAACGACTTCAGTATCTGATTCATTGGAAGGGTTATCCTCTCAGTGAATGTTCATGGGAAGATGCCTCTTCCGTTCACGCTCCTCTCCTGACTCAACGCTTTCACTGTTTATTCCCTCTTAAACCTGGGCCTTCGGGAGGGGGACCTACTGTCGCGCCGCGCGGTGCGGCGCGAGCCGAGAGCTCGACTTCGGCCGGGCGTTCGGCTCGGGCCGCGCACCGCGTTATTAAGACGCGGCGCGCCCCCAGCCTCTCCTGCGCGTTTCGAGGCCCCAGATTTGCTTGGGGCCTCGTTCTTCCTTCTGCCTTTCACTGTCCCAGGGGTCTCTGAACCCTCTTACCTGTTTTTCTTCGTTTCCTTGTCCTTTCTTCTGTTTGCAGTCTGTTGTGTGCCTTTCTTTATGTCTTTTCCTCCTTCCCAGATTCCTGTGCTTTCCCAGCATTCCTTGTTCCCTATTCTCTATGGTTCCTCTACTATTCTGTTCTATATATTGTTTCCCTATCTAAGATGGTGTCCTTTTACTTCCTGTGGGTCACTTCCTGTTTGTTGGTATATAAGGGCTGTGTTTTTCCTCTTTCCTTGCGCTGCAACACTTTCTGCTCAGTTGGTGTCTTCGCTCCTGATTTCCTTGCCTTTTGGTTTTGGACTCAGCATTCTGTGTTTTCTGAATTTTGCTCCTTTTGGATTCCTGTTTGTTTGTTCTTGTTTTTCTCCAGGACTTTTCCTGTTTGGAGGTTTTTCCCCTTTGGAAGGGGTTTTTCCCTCTGGCGCTACTTTCTGAAGGGCACGGTCTGTTCTTGGTGTCTCCATTGCCTACAGCACCGTGGCTACCAGAAAGAGTCGCCCCTTTTTGGGCCAAAGCCGAACATTGAAGATTCACGCCACCAGATCTGCAAATTCCAGGCGCAAGCAGCACGTGAGTCGTGACACCTAAGGGTGGCTTACCTGTCTAGTATTTTGTGGTGCTTTGTTAAAAAAATAAAGTACCTTTATTTTTGTACAACTGAGTGTTTTCTTTCATGTGTGTAAGTGATGTGTGACTGCAGTGGTATTGCATGAGCTTTGCATGTCTCCTAGATAAGCCTTAGCTGCTCATCCACAGCTACCTATAGAGAGCCTGGCTTCTAGACACTGCCTACACTTCTCTAAGAGGGGGTCCCTGGACCCGGTATAAGGTGCAAGTACCTTGAGGACCCACCACACCAGGCCAGCTTCCTGCAATATGCTGAAAGTTTGCTGCTCTCCTGTACTTCATTCTAGCAGTACGGACTCATAAATGTCGCAGTGTCAGCCAATTACTGTGAATTTCCATGGAAAAACACTAGAAAAGAAAGATAAAGCTAGGATTCTTTCGAGGAAGCTACATTTCCCACACTGTGCTTTCTGTGGCTGCAAGAAAGCATTGTGACATCATGCCTCATGTGTTACATTCATGCGACAGAGTTGTGATGTAATTTTATCATTAAAAGGGAATAGTCATACCACAATAACACCTAAGAGGGAAATTAGGTACAAGATGTTATGCAGATAATAATAATAATAATAATAATAATAATACAAATAATAATAATAATAACAACAACACTGATAATAACAGTAATAATAACAATTTAAATCATGACTAGGACAAAGTTAACCATTGACGAGTGCTTAAACAGTTTGAATAACCCAGTTCTATGGTACTCTCTGCATCAACAGTTCTTCCCAATGTGCTTAGGGCCAGATGCACGAAGGATTTTTCCAGTCGCAAAGGGGCCAATTAGAAAAATGCTTTTTGGGATATACAAAGCCCAAACTGCGATTCAGTAACTTGTTACCGAATTGCAGTTTGGGTTTTGCGGTTTGGTATTAGGAAGGGGTGTGTCAAGGGCGTCCCTTTCTAATATCAAATCTAAATGGTATGTATGATTGTTTTGTGACTTCGAATGCATTTGCAATTTCAAATTGGTGCTAACCCATTCGCAAAAGGGAAGGGGTTCCCCTTTGTGAATGCATGCAAAAAAAAAATTCAGAGCAGGCAGTGGTCCCACTGACCACTGCCTGCTCTGAAAAAATGAAAAGAAAACTTTTCATTTGTTTGTCGAAATGCATTCCGTTTTTCTTTAAGGAAAAAGGGCTGTATTTAAAAAAAAAATACTGCTTTATTCAAAAACAGTCACAGACATGGTGGTCTGCTGACACCAGCAGGCCACCATCCCTGTGAGTGCCGCCATTCTCAATGGGGTCGCAAATTGCGACCTTCCTCATGAATATTCATGGGGTAGATCATATGCGACCCCATTGCGAATCACAGACAGTGTTATTGACACTGTTGTACATACGGTTTTGTGACTCGCAAATTCGAGTCGCTAAGACTCGCAGTTTGCGGGTCGCAAAACCGGATCTTCGTACATGTGGCCCTTAATTTTTACCTTTGGTCTTTATCAGAATACAAACAAATTGATAAACACAATTTAGACTGATTGCTTCTATACCAAATGTCAACACTTCCAATACTTTTCAGTTCCAAAGTCATTTTGGATTTAAACCCTAATAATATGCACGTTATATAGATGTCACTGTTCATATTTCTTTGTTTGATGTTGTTTTTGGTGGTGATGGTGGTGCACCCATGATCTGAACAGCTGCACATTACTGAAGTTCATTCGTTACAGTGCTTATGGCTCACCAGCAGCGGCTCCTCCAATATGGCAGAGGAGGATCACCCCCTGCACAACCGCCAGCAGCAGCAGCCACAAAACTTGAAAAATAAAACAATAATAAACCATGTTTATTATCGTTTTATTTTTCTTGGGGGCGGGGCAATGGGGAATGATAGGCATGAGGCGGAGTGGTGTGCACTGTTGTCAGTGCCCATGTGAGTTTGGCTGGCCATCTCAGGATGGCCAAAGCGACATGTGCACTGAGATGTCTCCAATCCAAACTGTGTTGCCAGGTTGGAAACAGCAGGCACAGGCTCCCAGTCTGTCTGGGAGTGCAAATTGAGGGTGCTAAAGCCATGGTACTTCTTTGTTTTTCTTGTACGGACTAAGCCTTGTTGGACTTTGCCACCATCCTAGCAATTTGTATTGTTGGAATGTGTTACTTTACCAGTTGATCTGATGTCTTTTTACAGCACAACTTCATACAAACAATGTGACTGCTTGTTAGAAAGGTGCCACCCCTCAGAAATGAATAGAGAAGAAAAAGTTACAGCTTCCCATGCACTGGTCCCTAAAGACTCTAAAGTAAATACGTACTGACAAAGTTAACAGATCTTGCTATTTTCAAAGCAGCAATGTCATTCAAATGTATATGCTCTTTCAAACCTGCCACTGGCATTTTCTAGATGCAGGCTGAAGTACCTTGAGTTAGACACAAGTACTTTCTGTCAGGCTGCAGTACAATAAGCCCTTGATAGATATCCAATAGGCATAACTTGCCCATTTTTCACAGCATTACCACTTCAGGGGAGGAGCAAGGTATACTCTTTTCAGAGGTTGAGGTTGGTAAAGTGTACTAGGTTAGTTATAGGAGACAACGTAGATATAATATGAAAGGAATGATAGGTAGGTTATATGTGATATATTAGGTATCGTAGACAGCATAGGTATGGTAGGAAGATATGGTAGCTAAGTAGTGTTGTGTTAACTATGCCTCTGGCATTGTCATGAGGACCTCTAGGCCCTGGGTTCATCACCCATGTTTTAGCTTAGATTTACATTTCATGTTTTATTCACATTTTATTCATTTTAGTAAGGCTGATTTTTAGCGATGGCTTTTACACATTTTATCAGTTTACTTTTATTGTCGGAAAGTGAGGAATATCCTGCTGCTTTAGTTAGTCTTTGCACATCATATAATCAGTACTTTCTGTTCAAGGCTATGGAACGTTGTACACGATATGCTAGCTTCTGTTGCCTGTTAAGGAGAGAGCTTCTATCACCTAGACACGGCACTGCATCAAACTGTACTTACAATGTGGTATGTTTTATTATATAAACAGTGCACTGACCAAAGGAGGGCATAGGACATTCTGGCCACGACTATCCTGGGACGCAAGCTGTGTGACAGGCAGCTTGGGTGGCACTGATCTACTAGCCTCCCAAGAGGATTGCCACCTACACCACAGGCTGATTCCTGACATTCTTTCCATGTATGGGGCTGGGGCTAATCCCTTAGGTTGGGCCAGGCAGAGGGTTACAACCACTATGATCTCAGAGTAGACATAGGGTTAGGTAGGAGCCTCTAGGATATCTAGAACAACATACAACATGATTAGATTGTTTATCCTCTTTACCATGTTGTTAATGCTGATTACCTTGCTTTGTTTTATCTGCCTAATTATTGCAGCTCACTCTTTATATGCTAGATTGCGATTGTTTCAAGAAATATATTGAAAATGTATAGCGCATCTTTTTGTCTCACCTTGGCATGCATGAGTAACAGTACGAATGGGTAGGATCAGTTTCCATGGCTGAGGAGTCAGAGTGTCATGTTCAGGTTGTCATAATCTCCTTTTACCCCGTTGGGTTTGGTGGTTTGGGTGAAGCACTGTGAGCTAGCCAGGTGTTAGGCCAGCAGTTACTGACTGAGTGGACAGACTCAGTCTCCCACACTTTGCCATTCTGCCACCCTAAACATGAAGTCCTATTACCAAAATAGGAACGGCATAACACTGAAGCTCTATGTTTGCTTTCCCACCCATGGGTGACACAGGTAAACTTAGTTCAATGCACAAGCGCTGAATGTGAAAGACAGGTTATTGCAGTCCTGCAGAACTCCACTCAGATTATAGCTGAAGTGAAGCCATTGCTTTTGGGTTACTAACCATCCCTGGAAGGAATCAGGGCACTGTGGTAAGAGTAAACCAATTTCGCTTTTAACAGTATCACACACACACACAGCACTAAGAAGAACAGATACCTTTGACTAAACATATTCATTACAACAGGGTGAGCTTGTTTTTTAGTACTTCTAAAATAATTAGAAAGGATATCATAAAATAGTATGAAAGCATGTTGTAAACAACAAGAATAAAAAGAACATGGTTAAACCATCATCTAGAAGCCTAATTACCATAAAACCTACTTCTATGCGGTACCTTAAAAAAGCATATAGTAGAGTAGCTTTCAGTCTTAGGGACAAGCTGACCATCTGTTAACTTCCTCACCCCTTGTTCAAACACATGTGCCACTGATCACTCTGCTTTTTTTCTACTATCTTTTTTCGAAGGAAAGCTTAAATACCATAGGGCATATTCACTAACATTTCACCCAATGCAGGGCAGCAAGCAAAGTTGGTGCACTGTGTTGTGTGAAACTGACATAGCAGAAATGCACCATATTGTGCATGTTTGCTTCCTCCTTGTGCTGGCGCACTTGAGGCTGCCTAGCGCCAATGCAGGAACCCATGCGCCATGCTGCCCGAGCTATGAGCAGGACTGTTTATGTGCAGGAAAGGGGAACCTTTGTGCACAAAAATAATCCTTAAAGGCATTTCCCTTTTACTATGTGTGATGCGAAATGCATCACACGTAGAAAAAGGAAGTAGTGAGGAGAAATAAACATATTTCTACTCATTACGCTTGGGTCTGGGAGGTGCACCAATTTGGCACAATCCATAGTTTACTGACCTTAATAAATATGGGATTGCATTAAAATCTATGGTTAGATGCATGGAAACACACATGCTCCACCCATGGATGCCTCCATGATGAAAGTAATGCAAGGCTGCTCTATGCACTGCATTGGGTTACTTTATATTTACTAAACCATGCAAAGCCGCATAAACTGTCTTTTTGTGGTTTAGTAAACACCCAGAAGGCAGGCCTGCTCAGATATGTGTTCTTATGCACACCACTTTCCACAGTTTGATAATTTCAAAGCCAGTGCTGCTACAAGGAGTTCAAATATATATCAACTAAAACCTCCTCTCTGCATGAGTGTAAAGACACTGCACTGAGTAGGATTCGTTCTAGAGTCCCATGTTGCCTGATCAATAAAAGAGTGGCCGGGTGTCTGATTGTGTATGGGAATTATGAGGCTTCTGTCCTCCCAGCCCCACCTCCTTAATACAGACATCATCATCTCCTGCCTTGGCAAGCACCACACTATTGTATCACCAGAGTGGGTACACATGCATGTTGACCTATTAAACCCTCATGTATGTGTCATGGCATGGAAGGGCTTGCATGGGTGTCAAATATGAGTGAATCCCTTTGGTGGTTTGTTATATCTGTAAACTACACTAAACCAGCTGTACATGATCTGTAGGGCTGCCATAGTGCAAAATGGAATGTATAAAAATAGAGATTTCCTAACAGCGATACCTGTAGGAACTGCTATTAGGAAATAGCTATTTAGGAAATGCTATGCCATTCGTTCCTATGGGCCTAAAAGCCTATAGGTAGAAATGGGTTTGCATTTCCTAATTTGTGATTTCCTAACCTGAAATTGCAAATTAGCAAACGCAAAACGAAGGATGCCTATGGGCCAATGGCCCCTTTGATGCACCCCCCAAAAAAGGTGGTTCACATGTAAAGCACAAATGCCCTGGGGCATGTGTGCACTATATGGCACTTTAAAAAATATGTTTTGGATGCATTTTCTAAAATTGCACATGGTTACAATCGACTTGAAGTCTATGATAATAACATTTCCTAAATGCCCATTTCGCCTTTAGGAAATGCTTTGTACATATGCTTAGGAAATCGCAAATAGGAGATTCCTATTTGTGATTTATTATTTAGATTTCTACTGGGTTGAAATTGCATTTTGCGATTTCCTATCTGAGTTTCTACATATGGAAAGCAAATTTAGCATTTCTTAAACGACAAAAACTGCGATTCAGTCAGTTAAGGAAGGCCAAATCCTTTCGTACATCTGGCCCTAAATCGTAGGAAGTGAAGGCTCCACATCAGGTATGTTTGTTTCTTCCTGCCTGATGATGGGCAGATGTCCTAAGTGTTTGGTTTATGTCCCATGGCACCATTTCCATACCGCTGTTAACAAGTTTGCATTTGAATGACAGAACCAAGTCCTCGTTTTGTAATCTTTACCCAACTATTGTGCTTGGTTGTCTCAAATCTCACTACATGGATAAAACTTCTGCCGCCTCATGTCCAGGATCTTGAGGCGCTACTTAAAGTACATAAATCATGAAGTTAGACTGTGGTTTCCTTCAGCTGTGCATCATTTAAACAATCATTGAGACTGTCTCTCAGATCTCGAGGAAAGTTTTCAAAAGCTAATATTATGGGAGCTCATTTCTAATTTATCTTCAAAAATAAATCCAGTCTATAAAGTGTCCATTATAACCCTGCGGCCCTACAGTGACGTTCTGCACATGATTATCTCTGGCGCTGCTCAGAACATGGTCCCAGGTGGAATGAAGTGCGTCATCAAACCTGGAGCTGGTCAATGAATCAATAATCGACCACTGACCCCGTAATCCTGAAGATTCAGCTCTCTGTCTCTTCAGCCTTTTGTTGTAACTGAAATTATTTTCAGTGACGGATTTTCAAGCCTCCGACTGCGCTGTGCCCTTTGGATGCGACGCGAGGCACGTCCACGCGCATGACAACATTGACAGACAGGCTACATCAGGAGGCTGAACTCAAGCGTGTTTGAGAAAATCATAAATTGCAGAGGATAAAAACAAACCTACAGCCACCAGCCATACTAACATTTTTGTACAAAAGAAGGGGTATTCTGCAACCAACCCCCGCCGTGCAGGTTGGAATAATGTATAGTAGTGAAAATGACTTTATGTTAAAAAGCATAGAAATTCACTGAAAAAATCAAAGTTTACTGGGGCGTTATAGATAGGTTCTGAATTTACAGGTACAAAACCATAGAAATTCAGAAGTTATAGGTAGAGCTCTTTCAAGTAACTATAACAGGCGCCCTATGGAAACTATAACTCGCGCCTTCGCCATGCACAGCTAATTACTCCACATATGATGTCATTTATGAGATCTTGTATGGCATCTTTGATATCACTGCAATGTTTGCAATAATATTATTGATAAGAAAACTGTGCATGCAAGGGCTTGAGTTAAAGTTACCTTAGGGCATGAGGTATATAATAAAATTGTCATAGAACATGTCATGAGTGATGTAACATCTGGAGTAATTAGCAGTGCATTACCTTAGGGAACAAATTATAGTTACTTGGAATAACTCTAACAGCTGAATTTCTATGATTTTGTGCATGTAAAATATGAACTTAACTAACAACACATTAGCATAATTCATTTTATACTAATGTGCCGTTAGATGACCAAAAATGCTGCACCATATCTGCCAAGTGGCGCAATGCATGCATTGCCCCACTTTGTATCCCTTTGCGCTACAATATGCCTGCGCCAGGCATAATGTATGCAAAGGGGTTGTTTCCCTGTTCGGGGGGGCCGAAACAACGGTGCAAAGAAATCTAAGAGATTTCCTTGTGTCATTTGTTTCAGCACTTTTAACGTCTGCTCAGAGCAGGCATTAAAAGGAGGCTCTCATTGGTTACAATGGGCCTCTGGGTGGCAGGATTAGCGTCAACATTTTTCATGCTAATCCTGCGAAGTGCCAAACTAGCGTCTGACGCTAGTTCCCTAACTACCGACATGGTGTGGCATATATTAAATAAGGCGCACACATGGTGGCATTAGGGGGTGCTAAAGGGTGCAAGAAAAGTGGTGCTGCACTAGGTGCAGAGCCACTTTTGATAAATATGCTCCTAAGGTTTTAGTGAATTTCTAAGATTTTTTAAAATTCTATGTCTCAACTATAATGTCCTTGTAACCATTGTGTTTTTTCAGTGAGTTTCTAGTTTTTGTTTTTTTAAATGTAGGATGCAGGGCCTCGCGTGGCTTTTTTCTGCCCTTACCCAATCTTGTTGCTCCTGCCCCCTCCTCCTTGCTATTCATTGTCCAAGTCTATGCCCCTGCTCCCTCATTACAACCCTATGTGGACGTTGTTCTGCCACTGTCCTTCCTACCTTCCCTGAACAGTTAGCTTGCTGCCCCATCCACCTCCTCCCTACCTACTCTCTGTTGTCCGATTCCAAACACCAGCTCCCTCCTTTCTGCCCTGCATGGTCCGATGTGTTGCCACTGCCCTCCATTTAGCTTGATGTTCCTGCACATTCCTCCTGCCCTCTTGTGCCCCATCATTGTCCTCCTGCTAGCCTCTGTGCTTAGCTTGCTGCCCCTACCCTCCTTCCTCGTGCCCTCCGATGTCTGTGTGCTTACCCTGGCTCCCTCCTTTTTGACCACTATATTCCATGGACCTGCCATTCCACATCCTATTTACTCTGAATGTTCTGTTGAGCTGCCAATCTAACCTGCCTATTATGGCCAAATGACTGCCACCTGTCCTTGACACCTCCACCCTGCCTGTCCGAGTTCCATGTCTCTATCCCCTCCCTCCTGTCCTCCATGGTCCGTTTTGCTGCCACTCCCTTCTGCCCTTCATGCTCTTTTTTGCTGTAATTGCTACTCCTGCCTACCCCACATGGTCTGTTGTGAAGCCCCTTACCCTGCCCTCTCTTGTCTGTGTCCAGCACCTACCCATCCATTCTGACCTCCATGGTCCTTTGTGCCTGCACCCTTCTTGTAGTCCACCATGGCCATTGTGTAGCCACTAACCCTCCCCATTCCTATGCATGGCCTTCTGTGCTGCCCCCCCCACCCTTCCCTTCATTGACTGTGTGTATTTCATTATAGTCTCAAGTTGCCCTTCATGGTATGCTGTGCTTCCAGTGCCCATCCTGCCTGGCCTCTTTGGTCAGCTTGATGCTCTAGCCCTGCCCCTTGCATCCTGCCCTCTGTTTTCCATGTGCCAGCCCCTAATCCCTCCCGCCTGCCTTGTCTGTTGTAATGCCTCTGCTCCCTTCCCACTGCCCTACATGGTCCATTATGTTGCAACTGGCCCTTCTGTCTGTCCTTTATGATCAGCTTCCTGCCTTGCCTCTTTGCCCTCTGCTCTCTATTGTCCATGTGCATGACCACGTCTCCTTCCTAGTGCTTTCCATGGTACATTGTGCTGCACTGCTGTCCTGCTTGGCATCAATTGTGCTGCTGCAACCCGTGATGCCTCCCCTGTAAGGTCAGTTTGGTGCCCATGCCCATCTCCCTCCTTCCCGCTGTTATCTGAGTCCATGTCCATTCCTCCTGCCCTCAGTAATCCTACATATCATACTTGCCAACATTTTGAACTTGGTAAGAGGTACATTTAAAAAAAAAACCCGGGGAATTAATTTTCCCCATTGACTTACATTGAAAAAGAGGAGATTTTAGGCAGGAGACAGAAAAAATAAAACCCTTTTGGGCTTGGAAACTCTCTTGCCTATCCTGCAAGGTTGGTTTGTTGCCCCTGCCCCACTTCCTCTGCCCTCCATAGTCCTATGTGCTGCCACTGCCCCTCCCGTCTTCCCAGAGTGGTCAACTTGTTCCCTCTGCACCCTCCTCCGTTCCCTCAATTTTCTGACTCCGTGCTTGTGACCTCTGACTCCCAATAGTATTCTAATGAACAACTAGATTGCTAACATTCTATATTAATTGCAAAAGTAGGGCACGCCTGAGGTTATCTTGATGTAATCAAAACCGTAATACCTAAAGCATTTCCTTTAGAAACTATAAAAATAAGAGGGCCTTATTCCTCTAGAAATTATGGTTAGTGCACAAAAAAAAAAAAAATGAGGACATATTTTCTGAGTTCCCAAACGGCAACAAAGCACTTTTGATATTTCCTATCTTGATGTTTTTTTACCCAGTTGATCACTTGATTATATGCTACACTTAGGGGAGAGAATGTTGCATTACATTCAAAGATGCAGACTTTACAGTTGGAGAACCAGGTTGGAGTCTCAGTGTCAGCTCGACATTCTGTGATTCTGGGCAAATCACCTAATCTCCCCATGCCTAAAGCCCAAAAGCAATGTGCCCTTGTGTTTTGTAACTGATGCTCATGTAAAGCATTCCAATTCCTTAAGCTCAAGTCTGCGCTATTTAAAACTATTTAAAAAACACAAAATAAGTGTTTTGCTAACTTCTGTCTCTGGATTATACTTGGGCTACATTTGGGTGATATTTGCTTTACATTTGGGTTCTTCTTTCTGGTGGCCATCTTGGGAGACCTATTTGCTATAAAGCTCCCTAATCTTCTCATATACTGCAGTATACTCAGTACAAAATGCTTTCAGTTTTTGTTAGACCTGGCATCTTTTGGAACAGTTTCCAGTGATGTTTTGTTTTCTGACCTCCTGTTTTGACTGTGTGCTGAACTTCATTTTTTCTGCCTTTAGGACTCTGCACACTTTACCACTACTATTCAGTGCTGAAGTGCATGTGCTCTGTGTCTCCAAAATGGTGACATTGGCTTTTTCATGACTGGCATATTTGGTTTAATAGTAAGTCCTAGTAAAGTATGCCCAGGGCATGTAAGCCAAATGCTGCTAGTGGGTCTGCAGCACTGGTTGTGCTACACACTATGGTAGCCTTTCAAACATGTCTCAGGCCTGTCATTGTTGAGCCTGTGTGTGCAGTTTAAACTGCTTGTTTGACCTAAACCTTCTATTTTATTACATGAAAGACACCCCTAAGGTAGGTCCTGGAGAGCCCCCAGGGCAGAGAGCAGTGTATTTAAAAAGTTGGACATGTGCTTTTAAGTTTAACGTGTCCAAGTAGTGAAAAGCTCTTGAATACATGTTTCAATATTGCAAGGACTATCTATTCCCTTGGGCTAGTATGGGGATTGCCTCAAAATATCTTTTAAGTGTAATTTCCAATTAGGAAAATATAGAAAAATTGAGTTTGGTGTCTCTGGATTCACAATCTAAAACTCATCTTTTGGTGTTTTTTTAAATTACAGGTCTGAAAATGCCAGTTGGCATTTTCTTACTTTAACCAATCTGCGCCTTAGCCTACCTTCAATCCACGGCTGGTTTGTGTAAGGTTTAGGTGACAGCTACATTTGTGCATTCCATCCAGACAGCTATAAAATACAGGCTACTCCACTGCCCCTGCATTCCATCTGCATACCAGTGGGTCTTCCTGAGTAAGAAGGGTAAAAGAGCTCTCACATAGTTCCAGTCGGAGCTATTGCCTTCTAAGCACTAAATTTTGAATGAATCTTTGAATATTCATAGCTTGACTTGTGTATGTCAGATTTTTGTTGTTTCGGTCTTGTTTGACTCAGATGGATATTGGCTCTTTCTCTAAACTAGTGTGCAGTCCATATATGTGGTGTTTTCACTGTGTTACCGTGTGTATGCACAAATACTTTACACATTGCCTCTTTAGTTTAGCTTGTCTGCCCAGAAGGTGGGCACAGATAAACCTTTAATGTGTATCTTACTTGCCCTGACTAGGATTATGGTCCCTACTTGAACAGAATGCAAACCTCTACCACTACAGACCAAATTTCTAACAGTTTTCCACTTTGATTCCATCAAGATGGTGGTCAGATGTGCCACACTTTTGGCATAGATTCAGAATGTTAGCACTCTAGTTCTGTCAACACCAGGACAGTGCGCTCTCTACGGGCAACATAATGCAAAATGACAAACCTTATGCAATGTAATAATTCATGCATTATGTGTTGATATTTCATATTAACTTTTTGCATTGCAGGTATTTATCTTGAAATGTCATTAATGCTGTTTGAAATGTATTGTTCATTTTCAAGCCTTTCCTGCAGCCTGGCTGGGTGTGGCATGTGGGCGAGGCTTGGGTCTATTTAAGGAACCCACACCAGCTCCACATGCTCACTTTTCAAAGGTCCCGGTGCAGAGAAGCAGCATTTTCAAGGGCTCCTGTTCCGGAGGCCTACTTGGACATTTCCTGGCCCTGTCCTCATTATCTTGCTGATCTTCAAGCAGGGTGGTAAGGCAGAGGTCGGGGTAGGCCCCCCGACTCAGTTTCTAGAAACATTTGAGTTTTTGGCTTTGTGATTTCCAGTGTGCGCGATTTATTCTTGGCACTTAACCATTGCAGTTTGGATCGGCAGAGTGCGCGATCATTTCGAGGCATTTGAATCTTGATGGTTGAATCGGCAACAGTGTGCGTGATTCATTCTTGGCAATTAACCCTTGCAGTTCGGATCGGCAGAGTGCGCGATCATTTCGAGGCATTTGAATCTTGATGGTTGAATCGGCAACAGTGTGCGCGATTCATTCTTGGCAATTAACCCTTGCAGTTCAGATCGGCAGAGTGCGCGAACATTCTAGGTACTTGAGTATTGATGCGCAGTCTGGCAAGAAGGTGCGCAATAATTGCTGGGCAATTGAATCTTGAAATTTAGATCAAACAGAGTGTCATCTTTCTAGACGAAACAAGTTTAGTCAGTTTTCCTATTCTACAGTATCATTCATGAATCCTATAGCAGTTAATTCTTTGGGAACGAATGTACTCATTGACTCTTGTTGTGACGTAATTGCTATTCTAAGGATTAACTTGAGAGAGTTCAATGTTCAGAGTATATGATTATAAAAAGGTCATGTTATTGAAAACCTCTTGATCTCTCATGTTATTAGAGCATAAAGAATTAAAACAAAGTTCATGAAGATTAATGTGAATGATCTTGCTATTGTGTTCTTAACTCTTGCTTCCACAGGTCTCCTTCCCCGCTGTTCCCAACCTAACCCCCATCCCCCGCTTGGCCATTCTTTAACTCTGTGCTATGAAGACTAGTAGAGTTTAGAGCTGCCAAGAGGTGGACATATTGGGAACAGGCGCAATCCCCGAGGATCCGGCCTCGCTGACAAGTTGTTCACTATTACATTGTAGTAAACCACTGATCACCAGGGATCCAACTGACAGTCTGCTGCTGGTGTTGAAAGTGCATGTTTCAGTCTACATGTTAGACTGTTTTAATGAAATAGAAGAGGAAGATATTTGAGAACTCACTAAAAACATATTGCTTCAGGTGTGCCACTCTTTTGTCATACGTAAGATGGTCATCTTTCTAGTTGTACTTTAGAACACTCTGGTGGGCTTCGGTAAAACACAAGGGAATCAACTGACAGGCTGGTCCTGTTGGAAGTACATGTTTTACAGAGAATGCCAGACTTCATTCTCATATGGCTGAGAAAGATCGTGTGAATTTACAGAAAATATGCTCTCATTTTAACTACCAGAGCACATTCCATCACCTCTATGAGAAAACCATGAGAAAACAGTTTTCTCTTTAACATGATTCTTAAAATCCCAGCAGAAGGCTTTTTCACAGGGTAAAATCACCGTAGAATACATAATTCCTAAAAGTAGAATGGTACCATCAACAATCAACAAATCATTTATATTGTAACTAAAATCTGTTATCACCCTTTATATGTTTTCGTTTTTGTGACCCTCAAAAGCTTCCATTCACTACAATGCATTTCAATTGGGACCATTGCTCAAAGTCCTGTAAGTGCTGCCACAGCATGTTGTCCTTGTTGTGGCAGGACAATAAAGGGGGGCTTCTAGTTGGGGATATGTGACGGAGTTGCGTATCTGAGTGAGAGAATAACAAAGAAAAGAGTTTGAAAAGAAAATGAACAAGTGTTTGGGAAATGGGTTGGGCCTGAAAAGCACCTTTATGTTCATGGTATGTAGATGATTATTGGCCACAGAAGAATACCCTGTTGCATCTTTAAGAGAAAGGGACTCCGTCATTTCAATGTATTCCATCCATATTGAAGCATAAGTTGTTGTGGTATATGAAGCCAATTTTGAGATTTTGGAGGAATGCAGAAACCGTTTTATTTACATGTTTCCATGATTTCTCTATCTGTGGCCAAAATTCAGTTGACCACTGCCACATCTGTCTTTGGCAAATGTTTGAAAACACCAAGGCAGTATGTGGGAAAGGTGTCATTAATTCCCCACAAGTTTAGTTCATTAGGACTTCCAGTCCTACCCCAATAATTGTGCCTCGGTCATTGCTACTACAGTGCACAATCACGAGGTATGGATATTGGCATATGCAATGCTTTCAACTAAGCAATGTCTACATAAGGTAAACCTAGGTCCCTCTCAATGCCACGCTTTCTAGCGCTCTCTCTGGCCCAAAACACACAATGTTGGCCCACAATCTAACCAATTCGGAGGCAAACAGGAGTAGCACACGGAGAAGGCTGTACCAGAATGAGGTACTTTTGAAGATAAAAGGAAGTTACAATGGAGGACATCACCTACAATATTAAAGAACATATTTAATTTGGTGGAGATATGCAGGGAACTACTATTAGGTAGTTATTTGATGAAAAAGTAACTAACTCTGTGATTGGCTGTGAAAACATAAAAATTTTATGTTGTTTGGGATATTCTTGAAATTACAATCCGTCAACCACACTTGCTGCAGTTTTATTAGAAGTTAGTATGCTGCTCACAGTGTGAAACAGAAAAGCAGAGTGGTATATAAAAAGTGATCAGAAAGGTGTATGTAGCTTGTAATGTAATGTTTTTTTATAAAGTAAACTATAAATGGAAAGGATTGACAGAATATTGATAAATGCTTGTAAGGGATTCCATGTGGACCTGCAGGTCTTTCACCAGTTTACACAGGGGCCATGCTGGTGCCATGAAGGATCAGCCCAAAATACATTACCAAATTGATCTTCATTACAGAAGTCTTAGAAAGGGTTACATAATTTAGAAGTGGTGCAACAAAATTAAAAGATTAAAGGAGCCTGTTATTTGCTAAGTATAGTACATTCAGTGAAAGCAGAGTAGAAAGAGTAGCCACTATTAGTAGTTTTGTACTGAGAGTGGAAGAGCATTGCTATATTTCTGATTTGAGGTATGACCTAAAAAGAGATATTATATGATATTAACAGAAGAGTTGAACAACAGCAAAGAGATTTTGCAAGATTGTGAATTAGGGTGTACTATAAAAAATATATGTAAGAAAAATTATAACTGTATATAAGCTAAAAGGAAATGTATACCTTCTAGACAGAACTGTTAAAGGCAACATAGACTGGAGGTTAGATGAGGACATTAAGGACATTAAGTGAAACTATAGTGACTAGAAAAGGAGAAAGAGATATTGGTAAAGCACTATGAATGAATGTGTTTCAAATAAGATGTGGGTACTTGCTTATAGTATATAATCATAAGTATGTAATGTATACCCACTCACGCAGTCAGACAAGCACTTTTATACCTACTTAAACATCCACAAAAGCACTTACGTACCGAAACACTGATATAGCTTGAGATTGAGCTGATATACTTAGAAGCACACTCATAAAATCTTTCTCACAAATGCTTATTCACCTATACACCCATTTAGATAGTCATTCACAGGCATATGGAGGCACTGACACACCTATGCAGTTATTTATTTATGCAGCACTCACATAGGTAAACACACACTTGCAAACACACACTTGCACACATTTATATACATGTGTACAGTCAGCTATAGATGCAGTCACCTACATATATAGGCAGTCATATATCTGTTTACAAAACCAAACAGCCAGTTATACACCCAGTCAGATGGTAACAGAGACAATCTTACATCGAGTTATACACCCACACAGCAGCTATGTGTGCACCACTAACAAAGACAGTTGCACACACAATTAGACATTCAAACACTCACTAACACAGTCAGATAGCAATCCATACAGCCACTTTTATACCTATTTACACACCAATACAATTACTTACAAAGCCACCCAGATACCAATACATCTATTTAGATATTCAGTCACACATCCACACAGGCTGACTAATATATGTAGTTCACCACTTGCAGGCCCAGTAATCCATTTATACATACACTTACATACCCATTACATACATACATACCTATAATGAGACACTTAGACAGCATGTGACACTGATATAACCACTTATGCAGGTACTTACTTGCTTACAGCATGTAATATAATAGTATGTAATGTGAAGTTGAATGTATTCTGTATTTGGTTTTCAGATATCTACTTGTCTTGAAAGAGGAGGATTTATGATTCCCAGAAAGGAAGAAATGAGAAAAAAACAGAATAAAAAATACAACCTGCATAAAAGTGAGATTAAAAAAGGATACGATGTAGAAGCCATACTGGATAAAAGAAGAGTTTCTGGTCAGAAAACTAGAGACTTTCCTAAATCAGTAATTGGAAAAATGCAAAATGCAGAAAAAAATGCAAATAAAAATGAGGGTCAAAATCAACTCACAAAGCACAAGGAGTAAGTCACATTGAAAGTGAGAAACCGTACAAGAAAACACCTAGGCCCAGATTAAAGAGGGCCTAGCACCATTGCAATGCCACATTAGAGTCATTTTTTTCCGATTACCTTTGGAAGGCCAAAAACGCTGCACCATATTTACAAAGTAGCGCAAAGCTTGCATTGCACCACTTTGTAACCCAATGCACCACATTATCCCTGAGCCAGGCATTGTGTATGTAAGGGGGGCCTTCTGGTGATAGGGGGGTCAAAAAAATGTCGCAAAGAAATCTGAGAGATTTCTTTGCGTTGTTTTTATCAGCATTTTTAATGCCTGCTAGGAGCTAAAATGAATGTCGCTGCTTATTGGTGTTATGTGGTTTACAAATTAGTTCTTCCAGTGTTGTTGTATTACTTTACATAGAGAGGGTATTCCAGAGTACAATTAAAAAACACATACACCAACTTACACAGTCAGAGAGCCACTTACACCGCTATACTGCAACTCATACACCCACTTATACACTTACACAGACACACACCCAGTCAAACAGTCATGCACCAAATTACACACCCACACAGATATTTACATTTGCACTAGCACACCCATACATTACTGACACAGGTACTAATAGACACACACAGCCAAACACCCACTCACATTCCCATATAGTAAGTCACAGAGGTATTTACACATGGAGACTCTTAATCACATACTCATAGACCCATACAGATACTCACACATTGTATTATTGTATTGTATTAAATTATTTGTAGAGCGCATTCCGGCAAAAGCATCGAAGCGCTATACAGACCATAAATAAAGAAAACAAACACAAGCTACCCCAAATGTTTAATTTGCAAAAAGCCAGGTTTTAAGACTTTTCCTAAAGAAGAAGTGATTCGGTATTTGACGCAGCGAGAGAGGCAGACCATTCCACAACCGTGCCGCTTCCACCGTAAAAGCCCGATCTCCCCATCTCGCTTTTTTACAACGTGGTACATTGATCATACATTTAGAGGATGATCTCAGGTGTCTCGTGGTTGATAGAACAACAAGGTGGATTTCAAATAATCGCATCCCACCGACTGAAGTGCTTTGTGCGTAAGACAAAGTGTTTTAAAAATGATTCTCTTCCTAGTCGGAAGCCAATGTAGGGATATAACACATCTCTTGGCAGAGATAGATTGAGGAAAATTTAAAGTTAAATGAGGTGCCGCATTCTGAATTGACTGCAATTTATCTAAGGAAGATTTATTAGCATTGAGCAACAGCGAGTTACAGTAATCCAGTCTAGACGTAACCAGTGCCAATACAACCGGTCGTCTTAGGTCATCCTCTAAAAGATGTAAAATGTTAAGAGTTTTTAATATCCAGAAACAGACCTTGACCAAATGATTCATCTGTAACTTAAAAGAAAATGAATCATCGAAAATAATGCCTTGATTTTTTGCAGCTGGCACAGGCGACGGGCAACCCCCACAGACGGGAGGCCACCAGTTATTGTCCCAAGGGGAATTGTTGCAGCCAAAGCACATAATCACTGTCTTGTCCCCGTTGAGTTTAAGCCAGTTGCAAGTCATCCAATTGTTAATTGCTAACATGCAGCGTTGGAAGTTTTCCTTTGTGTCCTTCAAATTGTGAGAAATGGGCACAATCAACTGCTTATCATTTGCATAAGAGACAATCTGGGCCCCAAATGAGCTAACCAGGTTAGCCAGAGGTGCCATATAAAGATTGAAAAGTGTCCGACTAAGAGATGATCCCTGCGGGATGCCAAAAGGGAGTTGGAAGGGAGAGGCCCGGTGATCCCCGCATGCCACCGTGATGGTTCTATCCATAAGGAAAGAGCTAAGAAGCTGCCAGGCCTTCCCTCTCACTCCAGCTTGAACCCTTACACCCCCATAGGCACTCACACACACACTCATACACCCATGCAGCCAGTCTCACAACTAGTCACACACCTACACAAACACTCACACACCAACTCAACACCACTAACACATCCATGTGGTCAGTCATGCAACTACTGACACATCCACAGAAGCACTTACTCACCACCCATACAGTCTTTCTTACAGAGTCACAGATCCCTACAACCAGTCATACACTCAGCCACATGAACAGTGACTTGTCCACTTCCACACCCACACTGACATTTACCACATACTGACACTCACAGAGGTACTGACAGAGCATACAGACAGTTACATAGCAAATCAGACTTCCATGCAATCAGCCACGTACCCATTTGGACATGCAGACACCTACTCATACATCCATACAGACACTTAGGCCCAAATTTAAGAAAAGTGGTGCTGCATTATATGCAGTGCCACTTTTCTTGCACCCCTTAGCGCCCCCCTAACGCCACCATGTGCATGCCGTTTTAAACATACAGCGCACTATGGCACAGGTTAGGGAAAATAGCGTCAATATTTTTTATGCTATTATTGTACTTTGCATACGCTAATCCTGCAAGGTACATGGAGGCCCATTAAAAAATAATGGTGTGCTTCCTTTTAATGCCTGCTCTGTACAGGTGTTAAAAAATACCGCAAAAAATGGCGCAGTGGAATCTCGTAGATTCCTCTGCACCATTTTTGCAGTCCTCCTAACAGGGAAACACCCCAATTGCAAACTTTATGCCTGGCATGCATTGTGCCACTTTGTAAATATGGCATGGTGTTTTTTGCCATACTATCACCACATTTGCATAAAAAATAATGATGCTAATGTAGCAATAGTTGGTTCTAGACCCTCTTAAATTTGGGCCTTACACCCTTATTCATACATTCACACAGCCACTTACATACCCACCAATAGACTCATACAGCTACTCACATACCCAGAGAACCACCTATACAAGCAGTGATACACCCACACAGCCACTGACATATCCACTCGCACACCCACACACTCACTTGCACATCCATTTCCATTTTAGTATTCTTCAAGACATTACAAAACATTTGCTTGAGTCTTTTTTATAACTTTATAGGTTTATTTTTCTTGGTGAATATTAAAGTAGTTACATGTACTACTTTAAATTCACTTATGCAGGGTGCGATACAGATATACATGGAAAAAACTGAAAAACACTTAATTGTACCAAAACATAAAACAATTAGTTGACTTGTTCTTTGACCAGGTAAAGTGATTCTAACACAAAACATTTGTTTTTGTATAGTACTTTGGATTTTTTTTTTTTTGTGTCATGATATGGTCAGCGGCGTTCTACTGGAGTGGCGCTGCTGCTGGCAGAAGCGCCACCTTACCTCTGTCCGCTGCCATGCCTTCTGGCAGAATTCCGGCTACGGTCATAATATGGTGGACGGTAGGTAGCCACTGCGACGGTCTTTTGGAGGCCGTCCCCGTGGCGGCATTTACCGCCTAGTTCATAAAGAGGACCATAGGGTTCTAAATATTAATGTATGCATATGTTTTCTCTGATATCAATGTTGAAATTTGAGGGGCCTGTAGGTAACACATATATATATTTTTTTTAACTGTTTCACGAATCTGCCCCTACAGAAATTTCATCACAGGAACCAGTAATGATAGAGTACCTTTTACGGGGCTCCCTTGTCGAATTAGTGCTGAATCCACAGAACCCTACAATGATAAAAAAAACAAAAAAACTTGTTTTGTTGCATTTACAAAAACACTGAATAACTCACATTACACTAGATCGTTATTTTTAAAATGTATAACAATAATTAATGTGAGAGTAAAATATATTTATACAGTTAGTTTACTAAATTGAACTTATAGATGATATTGTAGTACAATTTATATAAAAAATAAAGGTTACAGGGATGTGATAGTAAGGAAATAGAATTAAAAAACCTTGGAAATTCACTGAGAACTGAAGGTTCAAGGGACATTATAGTTAGGCTCAGATTTTACACACACAAAACCTTACATATTCAGCAATTAAAGTTACCAGACCTTTGTTTATTTTCAGAAAATGTCTTATCTCCCTCTCTCTGAATATATATATATATATATATATATATATATATATATATATATATATATATATATATGTACATATATATATATATATATGTGTATATATATACATATATGTATCTCTCTCTCTCTCTCTATACATACAGGGAGTGCAGAATTATTAGGCAAATGAGTATTTTGACCACATCATCCTCTTTATGCATGTTGTCTTACTCCAAGCTGTATAGGCTCGAAAGCCTACTACCAATTAAGCATATTAGGTGATGTGCATCTCTGTAATGAGAAGGGGTGTGGTCTAATGACATCAACACCCTATATCAGGTGTGCATAATTATTAGGCAACTTCCTTTCCTTTGGCAAAATGGGTCAAAAGAAGGACTTGACAGGCTCAGAAAAGTCAAAAATAGTGAGATATCTTGCAGAGGGATGCAGCACTCTTAAAATTGCAAAGCTTCTGAAGCGTGATCATCGAACAATCAAGCATTTCATTCAAAATAGTCAACAGGGTCGCAAGAAGCGTGTGGAAAAACCAAGGCGCAAAATAACTGCCCATGAACTGAGAAAAGTCAAGCGTGCAGCTGCCACGATGCCACTTGCCACCAGTTTGGCCATATTTCAGAGCTGCAACATCACTGGAGTGCCCAAAAGCACAAGGTGTGCAATACTCAGAGACATGGCCAAGGTAAGAAAGGCTGAAAGACGACCACCACTGAACAAGACACACAAGCTGAAACGTCAAGACTGGGCCAAGAAATATCTCAAGACTGATTTTTCTAAGGTTTTATGGACTGATGAAATGAGAGTGAGTCTTGATGGGCCAGATGGATGGGCCCGTGGCTGGATTGGTAAAGGGCAGAGAGCTCCAGTCCGACTCAGACGCCAGCAAGGTGGAGGTGGAGTACTGGTTTGGGCTGGTATCATCAAAGATGAGCTTGTGGGGCCTTTTCGGGTTGAGGATGGAGTCAAGCTCAACTCCCAGTCCTACTGCCAGTTCCTGGAAGACACCTTCTTCAAGCAGTGGTACAGGAAGAAGTCTGCATCCTTCAAGAAAAACATGATTTTCATGCAGGACAATGCTCCATCACACGCGTCCAAGTACTCCACAGCGTGGCTGGCAAGAAAGGGTATAAAAGAAGGAAATCTAATGACATGGCCTCCTTGTTCACCTGATCTGAACCCCATTGAGAACCTGTGGTCCATCATCAAATGTGAGATTTACAAGGAGGGAAAACAGTACACCTCTCTGAACAGTGTCTGGGAGGCTGTGGTTGCTGCTGCACGCAATGTTGATGGTGAACAGATCAAAACACTGACAGAATCCATGGATGGCAGGCTTTTGAGTGTCCTTGCAAAGAAAGGTGGCTATATTGGTCACTGATTTGTTTTTGTTTTGTTTTTGAATGTCAGAAATGTATATTTGTGAATGTTGAGATGTTATATTGGTTTCACTGGTAATAATAAATAATTGAAATGGGTATATATTTTTTTTTGTTAAGTTGCCTAATAATTATGCACAGTGATAGTCACCTGCACACACAGATATCCCCCTAACATAGCTAAAACTAAAAACAAACTAAAAACTACTTCCAAAAATATTCAGCTTTGATATTAATGAGTTTTTTGGGTTCATTGAGAACATGGTTGTTGTTCAATAATAAAATTAATCCTCAAAAATACAACTTGCCTAATAATTCTGCACTCCCTGTATATATTATATATATATATATATATACATATATATATATATTACCTACTGGTGGTCGCCAGTAGGTAATAAATATAGTAATACATTATATATATATATATATATATATATATATATATATATACATATATCCTACTGGCGGATGCCGGTAGACAGTTATAGTTGGGACTTAGTTTCCATGGGATAAGGATTTTTGTTTTACATTAACTTTGGCACCGTTTGACGAATCTTCACAAAATTAGTACGACAGCCACTTCAGCTGCTGTCTTGAACGTTTTGGAGGCCGAGAAAAAGTTGGGGTCTCAAAAAGCTTTTCTCCCATGGAATTTTCAAATGGATTTTAAACATGATTACAGCTCGAACCACTAGATAGAATTACACCAAATTTGGCAGGAAGGTAGCTTTTGGTCCAGAAAGTTACCTTTTTTTTACTTTGTATAAATCCGTTCAGCAGCTTATTAGATATTTTAAAAACGTATATTTAGAGGTGCAAACACTTCACAAATATTCCCAATCTCGTGCAGCGATCGGATTGGCTGTCAACACTTCAACCAGGAAGTGTTGGCAGTCATTTTGGGATTTTGACTCAGCCATGTCTTAAAAAAAAATTAAGAAAAAGTAAACAGGGGCAGGGTAGAAATAACCTGACCCCCTAGCCTTCGTGCTGGAGTCCCCAAGGATTTATTTTAGTTTTTGGCACAAAATCACTGCAGATTTGTGAATTCACAGCAAAAAAAAAAAAAAAAAAAAAACAAGCACGGTCTCCCACCAGGCCCCAGAGGCAGATTATTATATAAAACTAAGTAGGGGGTAGGCACAGGGCCTTTTTTGAGCCCTGGGGATCACCACTTCTCTGGGGCTTTATGTGACTATGGGGGGGGGGCCCACATGGACCCCCCCTCCATTAGGCTCTTTGATGCCCCGGGGGACACTACCTCCCGAGGGCATTATTTATAAAAAGTAGGTGGGCCACACAGGCCCCCCCTCCTTGGGCTTAAACATGCCCCAGAGACCACCACCTCCCCATGATTAAATTCAAAAACATGCCGGGGCAGCGTGGACCACCCACGGCTCCGAGGACCACCACTTCCCTGGGGTGAATAACATTTTTAAAATGAGAGAGGGGCTGCGCAGCCCCCCTTCCTGGGCCATATACAGCCCCGGGGGGACTGCACGGACCCCCTCCTTGAGTCAGTAATGGCCTTGAGAACCACCACTCCTAGGGCCGGCTCCTGTTATCTCCTGAGGTGCCCACCCTCTGGAGATAGATGTTTGGTTTCACTTGGTGGGAGCTGTGACAGCTCCTGCCAAGCAAGAGCAAACACTAACTCCGCTCCCAGCAAGTGGGAGCTGTCAAAATGCTCCCGCTTGCTGGGAGCTTAGTTTTCATCTGTTTTCCAGCCGGTTTTCATATTTTGCAGCTCCCTGCATGCAGGAGCAATGGTGGCACATGCAGGAGGTGGGAAGCCGGCTGGGACCGTGGGGGCCTTGAGGCTCCTCCCCATGGTCCCCATCATTGTAAACTCAGTGTCCTAGGGGGGGTCAAGGTACCCAGGTGGTTGTGGCTGGGCCCCAGGGATGAAGTCTCCAAGACTGAAATTGGCCAAGGGAGGGGGACTCCACAGCCCCCTTCCAGATATTAAAATGATACTGGCCACAGGGAGCGGGGTGACCCAGGGAATTGGGGTCACACGACTCTCCCGTTAATAAGCAATAATTTTGCACCACAGAGGTGGTGGCCCCCTAGGCATTTCCAACCCCTAGCCATGCGGCTCCCCTTCATTTTATTATTAGAGCTCCAGGGAGTTGGTGGCCCCCGGGACTCATAAGAGTTCAAAGGAGGGGGGTCCACATGGCCCCCCTACAATATTTTAAAGAAAGGTGGTAGTCATCTGAGACTGAAAAGGTGCCCCCCTCCTTTTTTTTTAAAGGTGAATGCCCATGGGACCTGGCAGACCCAGGTTCGTTTTATACAATGCACTTTTAAAAAATAAAATCACAGGATTCATAGATCTGCCTCAAATTTCACTGAAAAGTTTAAAGAAGAATGCTTTTTTTCCCTGGTGGGGTCCCATGGGGACCTCAGCATCAGGGCTAGGGGTCAGGGTATTCTTACCCTGCCTGCTTTTCTTTTTGAAGGGCGCAGAGTTGAGTGCTTAGTGAGGTTTCAGCTGCAGGGCCCTACAGCCAAACCCTGCTGTCCCCGGCGAAGGCCACGTATGGCACAGGGCTTTGTGCTTGTAAGGGGGTGGTCGCAGGCCCTGCGGCCAACTCCTGCTGCACATGGACAAAGGTCGATGGGGCAGCAAGCTAACTGTTCAGGGCAGGTGGGAAGGGCAGTGGCCACATAGGGCTGTATTGAGGGAGCTGGGGCATGGTCTTGGACATTGAATGGCAAGGAGGAGGGAGAGCAGGAGCAGCAAGCTTGGGTCAGGGCAGCACCATGCCAGGCCAGGCCCTTCATCCAACTCCCCTACAAAGGTTACAGGGACATTACAATTAGGAAATAGAATTAAAAAAACATAGCAATTCACTTCAAAAACAAAGATTACAGCGACCTTATAGTTAGATTCCCATTTTAGTCACACAAAACCATAGAAATTCAGCAGTTACTGTTATAATTAGCTCAAGTAGCTATTACTTGTGCTATAAGGTAACTATAACTTTTATACATGTTACTGAGTGGTGTTAGCCACTCTGTAGGTATAATTAAGGTGACCAAAGATAGAGACTTTTTGGATTTTCGTCCCTTATAACTTTGCACCAGTTTGACGAATGTGTGTGAAACTTTGTGGACCTGCTTTCCCCGTTTCCTTCTGAGAGTACTGAAAGTTTTGTGCCGTTTGGTCAAGCAGGTGCAAAGAAAAAAGGGTCCATCCCTAAAAGTTTTTGAAATCCAATTAACTTTCCATAGGCTATTTTGTTTGGCGTAGGGCAAAATTTGTCAGCGGATGTTTATTAAATTTGTCAGTATTAAATGTTAGGGGGCACAAATTATTCTGTGTACTGCAGGTAAGTCATACGGTTTTTCAACTTAGTGATATCTTGTAACACAATACTATTAAAAGTAGCCTGGAAGCCAGTCATGGCCCACTTCTCTCAAAAGGAGCAGGTGGGTGTGGCGTGTGGGGGTGGGGAGCACCTAAAATTATATTAAATTACATTTTTTTTAAAACAAACCCTTACCTTTTCGGCGAAGTCCTGTGCCACGCTACTCTTCCCTGCTGGCTGCATGTAGGCACAGGCTCCCAGCCTGCCCTGCGGCCAATCCTGACCCTGCTCAAAGCAGCATCAGGATTGGCTAGGAGCGCCCTGGCTGGGCGCTCCCAGGAAGACTGGGAGCCTGTACAGGCTCTCTCCAGCCCGGCAACTGTGTGCCTACAGAGCATGTGTGTTTGGCCAGCCCAAGCCGGCAGGCCAGACATACATGCCCAGTGAGGGGGAGTGTTGAGAACTCTCCCTCACAGCTCCTCACCCCAGATGCCCCGCCACTTTCACAACGAGGGGATAATAAACAAAGTTTATTATCCCCTCGTTGTGAAAGTTTTGCAGCTTCTGCTGCTGGCGGGGGGGCCACCCTCCTCCGACGTAACAAAGGAGCCGGCCCTGCTGGAAGCCCAAAAAATAAACTATACTGCATATGTAAAGTTACAGATTTACTACAAGAACATCTGAAAGATCTATTTATGATCACATGCTAATAGAAATGTATAAACAGGTATATAACAAATAGAATACATTTTAATCTACATCCGTTTTTTTGCATGTTCTCTGGTGCAGGTCAATCAAAAACTATTTTTCTTTTGCAGCCTTGTGCAACAAAATGAGAAATAGCCCTAGGAGTGTGTTACACAAACTGCTATTTGAAGGACATGACAATTGGTCACAAAAAAAAAAATAATAGTCTAAATTTCTATAATAATAACAAGGATTGCCTTTCATTCACATTGGCTTTCAAATGTGGCACAATACTTCTAAAATTAGCAAGGAAGCCCAAAGAATAAACTAGACTGCATATGTAATGTTTTGGATATACTACATGAATAACTGAAAGACCCATTGATGGTCACATGGTAATGGAAACATATAAAGAAATACACTAATGAATAAAATACATCTTAATCTACATAGGTTTTCTTTGCATGTTCTCGGGCTCACAAAATAAAACTGTCCCAACAAGCCAAACAAAAAGCATGTTTCTATGCACCTCTGTGCAACAAAATGAAAGATTTAACTAGCAGTGAGCCACACAAACTGCAATCTGTCGGGCATGCTATTTGGCCAGTAGGAAAAATATAATAATCTCACTTTTATAACAACAATGATTGACTTTCATTCACTCTGGCATTCATATGTAGCACACTGCCATTAAAAGTAGCAAGGAAGCCCAAAAATAAACTAGACTGCATATGTAAAGTTTCAGAATTACTACATGAACAACTAAAAAACTAATTTATGGTCACATGATTATATAAAACAATAAACAAATACATGACAAACACAATAGAGAAAAAGAAAGAAATGACATTAAATCTGATTGCCAGTCTGTAGCTATAGTTAGTATTACCAAAATATAATAATTCCTCGGATATTACCTCCCTAACGTCTTTTTACCCGTTTTACTAATCATCACAAAACTTACCAGACCAATAGCAATTTCTACATTTTGAGATGCTGTAAACTTTTGTGGTGAATTGTTAAGGGGGGGCAAAGATAAAAGCGTGTTCCAAAACTCATTTTCCACCAAGCATTTTCTATAGACTATTATTGTATTTGATGTAGTGGGAAAATGACTGAATGGATTTACAAGGCATTTGGCAGGATTATACATTGTGTTGCAGAGGTGAGGCTTTTTGGGTACTGCTCTTAAGTAGGATTTTTTTTCTAAGGTATAAGGCATTTAAACTTAGTGATATCTGGCACTGCTGTACTTTCGCAGAATTTTACAACATTTTGTGAAACTACTGCAATACGTGGCAATAAATGTATTTAAAGATATAAAAATATATAGCTCAATCTCCCTACCTTTTACCACTTCTATAAAGTAGTATTAGGTAGGGACTTACTACTTGCCTGTATCTAAGCCCCATACACTGAACACACCCAATGAGTGGTAAAAAGGATATGGCTGCCTTTTCATTCTCACGTCATAGCCAAATTATATGCTGGCTTGTCATCCCCATGTACCATGGTATACTGGAAAGGTATACTAAAGTCAGATTTACAAAGGAACGCAAGGCCACCATGTATGGCCCTGCATTGATTGGTAAATTTGGAGCAATACAAGACAGCGCAATTTGCTGTTTTGCATTACTCTGCACACCATAATCTAAGTTGCTGCTAAATTTCACAAACATCTGTATGCCAAGCCATTGTAGCCACTCCGCTATACCCTATTCCACTCTTTTCCACTCCACTCTACACTATTGCACTGCATGCAACGCCACTGTGCACCACTCCAGTTTACATCCCTTCACTGTATGCCACTCCACTGGACGCTTCTCCACTATACACTATTCCATTCTACACCATTCAACTACATGCCACTCCACTCTACAGCACTCTATTGTATGCTTTCCACTGTATGCCACTCCATTGTACAACACTGTACACCACTCCAGTGTATGGAATTCCTCTCTACACCTCTTCATTCTACGCTATTGGATTGCACCCCACTCCAATGTACGCCTATCCACTGTATGAATATACACTCTACCGTACGCCACTGTACACCACTCCAGTCTACACCTTTCAATTGTATGCCACTCCACTCTATGCTACTCCACTATACACTATTACACTCTATGCCACTCCACTCTATACTCTTACAATGTACACTCTATACTCTTACACTATACACCACTAAAATCAAAGTCAGTCCACTCTATGCAGTTACTCTGTATGTATCTCCACTCTACACCTCTTCAGTGTACTCCAGTGTATGCCAGTCTGCTATACACTACTCCAGTATATGCTATTAAACTCTACGCCATTCCACTGTATGCCACTCCATTCTATACTATTCCGCTGTGTGCCACTCCACTATATGGTACTCCACTCTATTCCACTCTATTATATGGCACTCCACTCTCTGCCACTTCATTCTACGTTATTCAGTTGGGCCCCACTCCAAAGTACATCACTCCACTCAATGATATTACACTCTACCCAACACCAATGTATGCCACTCCAGTCTACATCACTCCATTTTATGCCACTACACTGTATGATATTCCACTATACACTGTTAAACTCCACTCCACTCTACAATATTACACTGTACACAACTCCTCTCTATGACAGTTCACTCTACACTGTTACACTGTATGCAACTCAACTCTATGCCTCTTCAGTGTATGCCACTCGCTATATGCTACAACATTAGATGCTATGCTACTCCACACATTCCACTGAATGCACTCCGCTCTATGCTGTTTCACTGAATGGCACTCCACTGTATGCTATTCAACTTTATGCCACTCCAGTGTCTGCCACTCCACTCTACCCAACTCCATTCAATGCTATTCCATTGGACGCCACTCCACTGTATGCACTCCACTGTCTGCTATCATACTCTATCCCATTCAAGTGTGTGCCACTCCAGTCTTTACCACTTCACTGTATGCCACTGCACTGAATTCTACTTCATTATATGCTACTCCAGTCTATACCACTCTACTGTACAACACTCCATTCTATGCTATTCCACTGTGTGCCAATCCACTATACGCTACTTGACTCTACACTCCTCCAGTGCACACCACCCCACTCTTAGCCACTCCATTCTAATCTAGTCCATTGGATGAATGCCACTCCATTCTATACCACTCCGCTATATATTATTTCACTCTATCCCACTCCACTGTACACTACTCCAGTCTACAGCACTCTACTGTATGCCACTTAACTGTGCATTTTTCTACTCTACACTATTGCACAATACGGTTTTCTACTCTATGCCAATCCACTGTACTCCTCTCTACACTATTCTGCTGTACACCACTCCATTCTATGCTGTTGCATTGTACGCAAGTTCAGTCTTTGCCCCTCTACTGTCTGGTATTCCACTCTACCCCTCTCAAATGGTACACCACTCCACTGTATGCTATTAGACTCTACCCCACCCCATAATATACCACTGCAGTCTAAATCACTTCACTGTATGCCACTCCATGGAACGCTATTACACTATACGCTATTACACTTTACACAACTCTACTGTTCACTACTACACTATGTGCTATTACACTCTATGCTACTCCACTGTATGCCACTCAAGTCTCTACTCCACTCTTTCCCTGTACACTCCACTGTCCAAATTTGCACTGAACTCTATGCCTGTACACTCTATTGTACAGCAGTATGCCACTTCAAAATATTCCACCCCACTCTAGGCTAAAATCCACAACACCTTACTCAACTCCATGCCACTTCACTGTACACCTCTTCACTTTATGTCATTCCACTGTGTGCCACTCCGTTCTTTTACATTCCACTGTACAGTATTCCATTCTGAGCTATACCACTGTTGGCTACTCCACTTTGCGGTAATCTACTCTATGCCACCACAGTGTACACCACTCCACTCTATGCTGCTCCATTCTATGACACATTTCTCCACTCTATATAACTCAACACTATAAAAGTCTGCCTCACTGCATGGCACTTTATGAGATCTACTCCACTATATACCGTACACTCCACAATCCAACCCTATACTCCATTATATGCCTGTACACTCCAAAGTACAACACTCTGTTCTACTACTTGACACTTTTCTATACCACACAGCACTTCAATCTACTGAGCGAGACCCCACTCCAGTTTATAACACTTTATTACCTATGCTACGTCATGACACTCCACTCCATTTCACTCTACTCTACAACACACCAATACACTCTACTGTACTTTATTCCACACTGCATTACGACACTCCACTCAACTTTACTCTACAGTATGAGACTCTACCTCACTCGACTCTACTATACAACAATCCACTCTACACAGCCCCACTATTTTAGACACTAATGTACTCTATGCAACTCATCTCTACAACACTCTACTACACTGTATGCCACTCTCTGGCCCTTTTCTCTTGTCTAAATACCTACACCTTTTCAATCCACTGTACAGCACTTTACTATACTATATGCCACTGTACAACCCTCTGCTCCACTCTACTCTATGATACTCTAATCGACTATACAACACTCTATGTAACTCTTTGTATGCCACTGAGCTCATTCTACTCTGACACAGTACTCCACTCTACTGCACTACTCCATTGTTCAGCTGTTCAGCACTCCACTCTACATTACTCAGTGCCATTGTACTCTATAACACTGTATGCCAATCCACTCTACCACACTCTATAACACGGTACTGTGCACCAATCCACTCTGCAAAAATCCACTAAAGTGTTTGCTACTCAACTCTACTGTAGTCTACATCAGTTTTTACTACTGTGCAACACCTCATTACACTCTATTGTACAACACAGTACTCCAGTGTATGACACTTTACTCAACTGTATTGTACCCTGCTGCACTCTATGGCACTATAGGCTACAACATGCCACTCCACTACTCCACTCTATGACACTTTACCTCACTCCAGTGTACTGCACCCCACTATATTCCACTGTACTCCACTTTATCCCACCTTACGCCACTGCTTATACTCTACTCCATGCCGCTCTGCTGTCTGAGACTCTATTGCACTGTATGCAACTCCACTCTATAACACTGTACTACACTCTATGCCACTCTATGGCACTCTAATCCACTCTATGCCCTTGTACTACACTGTATGACACTCAACGACACGGCACTCAACTTCTCTTTATGATACGAAGCTCCACTAAATGACATGGAATTCCACTATATGACACTCTCTTTCACTGTGCTCTATACTCCACTCTATGACACTCTACTTCACCCTACTCCACTCTAAAACACTCTACCTCACTCTATGACAGTCTATGACACCCTATTCTACTGTTCGACACACCATTCCACTGTACAACTTGCTGCTCAAGTCTACAATACTTGACTCTACTATATGAGACACAATGCCATTACACTATATAGCAATTTACTACACTGTACAATACACTACTACACTCTACTCCACTCAACTCCAATCTACAATCCTTAAGTCTATTTTAATAGACTTTACAACACTCTCCTCAAGTACACTGTACAATACTCCACATAAACAACTCTCCACTTGTGACACTGGACTTGATTTGAAACACATTTTTATTAAGTGTTAAAAACCAATTGAAATTCAATGAACAAAATCAAAGGGTAAAGCTTAGTTAGAGTTAGGAAAAACCTATACAAACCAAGGTAAAACTACACAAACTTTAAACATTTTACAGTTATAGTTATAACTTTCATTTACATTTTATCCACCGTCTTCAAATTCTTATTAGCACAGACCTTGTTACACACTCTCTTCAGCTCACTTATCAGACAACCCTAACCATAACTTGCCACTCGACCAGGCACTGTGTTCTCACAAATAATGATACTCCACTGTACAACACTACACTATAGGAGACTCTCCCCCACTCTACTGCATAACCCTACACTTGACAACACTGAACTATATGACACCCTACTCCACTGAACTCCACTCTAATCCACTATACTTTACAACACTCTGCTACACTCCATGCACTCTACTCGATGACAATCCTCTCCACCACACTCTATTTCATGACACGTGAGTCAATGACACTCCACTGTCCTACACACAGCTACTGTTCGGGACATTACTATACTATATAACACGCTACTTCATTCTATGGTACTCCACTCCTTGATACAACACACCACTTTACTCCACTGTATAACACTTTACTCCACTATATGCTACATCACTCAACTTTACTCTATTCCACTTTACAATACTCTACTTTATGACACTAGACTCTATGACACTCTCCTTCACTACTATACTGAATGACACTCCATTTTACGACACTCCAATCAATGACAGTCCACACTGCAATCTGAAACACATTTTTAATAAAATATAAAAAGCATTAATGTACAATGAAAAAAAGGTTGAGGATAACTTATAGTTAGAAATACCCTGGCTCTCATTACAACATTGGCGGTCAATACCACTTACCGCCGTGCAGAAGACCGCCAACACACCGCCGCGGAATTCCACCACATCCATTATGACCCACAGCTCGGAATCTGCCAAAAATCTAGACACCCACACAAGTCGGCCACACCAAAGGTCAGTGATAAACTGTTGATAACAAAACCTCCACCGTCACGCCAACAGGAATACGCCCACACTATCACGACCCACGAATCCACGCGGCGGTCTTTCAACTGCGGTATTCCATTGGCGGTACACACCGCTGCGCTCAAAATACACACACATTTACAAAACACAACCACATTGGACAATTCGAAAGACACAAACCTGATACACATACACACACCACTCCCACACACCCAATAAAATATAAAACACACAACCACATTACCCACAAACCCTTACAACCAAAAATTTGGAAGAAGCAGAGAGACAGAAAAGCAAAGACCACACCAGCATACAGATGCACACAACACCATTACTCCTACACATCCACGCACAAAACACCACACACCCCTAAACATCACCCCACACATCACAACACACACCACCTCACACATCACCCACACCTCCTCATGGCACCGCAAAGACACCCCAGGTTTTCTGAGGAGGAGCTCAGGGTCATGGTGGAGGAAACCATCTGGGTAGAGCCACAGCTATTCAGATCACAGGTGCAGCACACCTCCATAGCTAGGAAGATGGAGCTATGGCGCAGAATCGTGGACAGGGTCAATGCAGTGGGACAGCACCCAAGAACAAGGGATGACATCAGGAAGAGGTGGAAATATCTATGGGGGAAGGTGCGTTCCGTGGTCTCAAGACACCACATTGCAGTTCAGCGGACTGGCGGCGGACCCCCACCTCCTCCCCCACAATTAACAACATGGGAGGAGCAGGTCTTGGCTATACTGCATCCTGAGGGCCTCGCAGGAGTAGCTGGAGGAATGGACTCTGGTAAGTCAAATCTTTAACTACCATATCCCCCACCCTACCTGCATGCTATCACATACCCCCACCCTCACCCTCATCACTCCAACTCCTCACATATGTCCCACTATCACAAACCACACAACCCAACACCAAGCCCTGCATGCAACAACAGAGCATGGACACCCATCACCAATGCATGTCCACTACACATACCCACACAGATCCCCAAACCAAATATCACACAATGTCCTACACAAGAATGTAAGCACTGGGGTACAGGGTCACCCACCCATTGCACACCATGGCACACACAGATGCAATAATCATGCCTTTACACCCCTGCAGGACCCCTACCCAGCATCACCGGACAGGAGGTTCCAGACATGTCCACTCCCCCCACAGAAGAGGCCCACAGTGATGACAGCAGCTCTGTCCAACTGGATCTAGATGACCAGCCCGGCCTATCTGGGACCTTGAGACAGTCGGTTCCCCTGACACAGTCACAGGCCACCACAGAGCCTCCCCCCTCAGGAAACACCAGCACAGCACCCACCCAGCGGGCCCATAACTCTGTCCCCAAGACACGTCAAGCAGCAGTGTGTCCACCACTACATGGAACCCAGGCAAACCCACCACCCTAAAAACAGCAGGGACCTGGGGGCAGTGGCAGTGGGCACACGGTTAAGGGGACATAGGCCCAGGAAAACAAGGGAACTGGTAGGTCTGCTGTGTGACAGGGGGAGGACAGGCCCAGGGAACCCACTCTCCACAAGGCCCTCTCCAACATCATGGGAGCGTACCATCATTCCCAGGAGACAATGGCAACGGTACTGGCCAAATTTCAGGAGACCCAGCGGCTGCAGGAAGAACAGTATTTCGTGGTTCAGGGAGGAACTCAAATCCATCAATACCACCCTGGCCACCATTGTAGGGGTGCTGAAGGACCTTGTAAACACCAGGAGGGACACTGTGGCACAACAAGGGGCCACTGACACTAGCCTGGAAGATGAACTGCCCACCACCTCTGCTGGCGCTAGTGGACAGGAGGCACCGCCACAGGACCACGACAACAGCAACCCACCCCCTGAAGATGGAGAACCATCCCGTAAGCGGTCCCTGAGATCCAGGACAGAGAACAATGCCAAGACCCCTGCCAAGAAATGAGACCACCCTGATTGTCATCCTTCTGTCCCACTTTGTCACCCTGTCCATCCTTAAACTGCCCTAACTCCACTTCCTATGCCCCTTTGGACAATGCACCTGTGAGACAAATAGACTGGACTCCCCCATGGACATTCCTCCACCATCACCCCTGACCACTTTAATACCACCTCCACCATTTTGCACTTAAATAAACACCCTTGAATCACAAAACAATCTGGAGTCAGTCTGTGCTTTCACAAATGTGTATTTGCAATAACTGAGGAAAATACCAATGTCCATTCAATTTGTCAACATACCTATGTCACACAGCTCTAGTCCACGAGGTAACATACCAGAGGTCACACAGTGGGACCCATATCTGTGAAATGGAAAGGCAAAGTGACAAGTCAGGGCCCATACACTGGGTAAAAGTGACAGACAGATGATAGGTCTTACAATTTTATCAGATGTAGGAGGTGGTGATGTCTTCTTACCTGTGTCTCACTGGAAGTATTGCTGGATCACGGTGTTTCTGTTGTCTATGTCCTCCTCTTAAGCCTCCTCTTCTTCACTGTCCACAGGCTCCACAGCTGCCACAAGACCCCCTTCTGGACTACCCTCCTGCAGAAAAGGCATCTGTCGTCGCAAAGGCAAGTTGTGCAGCATACAGCAGGCCACGATGATCTGGCACACCTTCTTTGGTGAGTAGTAGAAGGAACCACCTGTCATATGGAGGCACTGGAACCTGGCCTTCAGGAGGCCAAAGGTCCTCTCTATGACTCTCCTAGTTCGCCCATGTGCCTCATTGTAGCGTTCCTCTGCCCTTGTCCTGGGATTTCTCAATGGGGTCAGTAGCCATGACAGGTTGGGGTACCCAGAGTCACCTGCAAATGTCAAGGGACAACTGTTAGATGCACACTAACCCTTAGGGACAACCCCAGACAACTATTCACACGGTAGAGGGTCCTTGTCCTCACCTATTAGCCACACACGGTGCCTCTGGAGTTGCCCCATCACAGAAGGGATGCTGCTATTCCTCAGAATGTAAGCGTCATGCACTGAGCCAGGAAACTTGGCGTTCACATGGGAGATGTACTGGTCGGCCAAACACACCATCTGCACATTCATCGAATGATAGCTTTTCCGGTTTCTGTACACCTGTTCACTCCTGCGGGGGGTACCAAGGCCACATGTGTCCCATCAATGGCACCTATGATGTTGGGGATATGTCCCAGGACATAGAAGTCACCTTTCACTGTAGGCAAATCCTCCACCTGAGGGAAAACGATGTAGCTGTGCATGTGTTTAAGCAGGGCAGACAACACTCTGGACAACACATTTGAGAAAATTAGCTGAGACATCCCTGATGCTATGGCCACTGTAGTTTGAAAAGACCCACTTGCCAGGAAATGGAGTACTGACAGGACCTGCACTAGAGGGGGGATTTCTGTGGATGGCGGATTGCTGACATCAGGTTTGGCTCCAACTGGGCACACAGTTCCTGGATTGTGGCACAGTCTAGTCTATAGGTGACTATTACATGTTGCTCTTCCATTGTCGACAGGTCCACCAGAGGTCTGTACACCAGAGGATGCCGCCATCTCCTCACCTGCCCCAGCAGACGTGCCCTATGGAGGAGAACAGCGAGCACAGAGTCAGCCAACACTGGGGTAGGAAAAAAACAATAGTATTGCACACATTTGTCAATACGCTATGTGCCTGTCTCTGTGTATATGCAAGGCCTATATATGTGTGACGCATTAAAAAATAATGCCATGTGGCCACCTGAAATGGCGTCTGCCTGACCTGTAATGTGGGACAAGGGGATATGAGGTAACTGCGCTGGCGTTGTACACCGACGCGGTTGGCGGTTGAAGACCGCGGCGCAATCCTGAATTGGTTAACATTGGGCCCTGTGGGTCCCAGGAGCCAATGAGGATGTACGCCAGCGGTGACGGTATGCACAGCCGCGGACGTGACCGCCATTTTATCTCTGTTCACTCACTTGATACCTGGTCTTCGACAGGAGAGGACCTACACCGCAAGTGCTGTTGTGACCTCAGTCTGGAAGCGACGATGGCTCATGTGTCTGGGGAAAGGGCCCCTGCCTTCACATCAGAGGAGTTGGACAAACTAGTGGATGGGGTCCTCCCCCAGTACACGCTACTCTACGGTCCTCCAGACAAACAGGTGAGTACACTGTGAGCATGCTGTATGGGCAATGCCTGTTTGGAGTGGTGTGAATGGAAGATTCAGGGTGGGGGGGAGATGAGGCCTGCATGATCGGAAAGTGAGTGTATATGCGTCAGGGCAAGGGTGGAAACTGGTGGGCAATGAGTATGATGGTCCGGAGGGTAAAAGTGTTAAAGTTTCCCCTGTACAATTCCTCTAGGTCAGCGCCCACCAGAAGGATATTTGGCGTGCCAGCGCCAAGGACGTCCGGACCCTGGGGGTCCACCACAGACAGAGCACCCACTGCCATAAAAGATGGGAGGACCTTCGCCGCTGGAGCACGAAGACGGCGGAGGCCCAGCTGGGGATGGCCTCCCAACGTGGGAGGGGTGCCCATTGTACCATGACCCCCTTGATGTTCCGGATCCTGGCGGTGGCGTATCCGGAGATGGATGGGCGCTTGAGGGCATCACAGAAGCCACAAGGGGGTGAGTACACTCACATTCAGCTGACTCTGCACGCATTGGAGGTGTCTGGGTGGGGGGGCTGGGCAGTGGGTTCCCACAGGCTAGGGTGAGCTTTGTAGGCAAGGACCCTTTGTGAGGCAGGCCAAGTGGCACCCCATCTCAACCAGTGGTAAGAACCATCTACACCTAGTCAGGCTCCTGTGACTTCCATGTGTGCAGCAATCTGGAATAGGCCATGTACCCCATGTCCCTGTGATTAATTAGGGAACTCCAAGTGCGTGCCGTAGTGCAGAGGGCTGCTGTGTCAGCAGTGTCCGCCAATGGTAGCGGTATTGTATGCACTAAACATGTCTTTCTTCTTTCTTCCCCCTCTTTTTGGTGGTCTCCCTGTTCTTGTGTGCATTAGCATCATCAGGTGGAGGAGCTGTGCCACCGGAGCAGGAGGGAGCTGCATCCCACATGGCCCTGGAGGGCCAGACAATGGTGTCTGAATTCACCAGTGGGACAGAGGGCGAGGGGAGCTCCACGGCAGGGACAGGAGCTGAAACCAGCGACAAAGACTCTTCATCTGATGGGAGCTCCCTTGCGGTGGTGGGCCCCTCTGTGCCCACCGCATCTACAGGTACAGCCGCCACCCCCCCTTCCAGCATCGCCCTCCCAGCTCCCCTTCAGCGCGTGTCCCGTGGCCGCTCACCCACGAGGGTGGGCATCTCCTTCGCCCCAGGCACCTCAGGCCCTGCCCCAGTCAGCCCTGCTGCCCTCAGTGAGGAGGCTATTGACCTCCTGAGATCCCTCACTGTTGGGCAGTCTAAAATTCTGAAAGCCATCCAGGGTGTAGAGAGGCAGTTCCAACAGACAAATGCATACCTGGAGGGCATTAATTCCGGCCAGGCAGCCCAACAGAGAGCATTTCAGGCTCTGGCCTCTGCACTGATGGCAGCCATTGTCCCTGTGTCCAGCCTCCCCCATCCAACTTCCTCCACCCAGACCCAATCCCCTGTACCTCAGCCTATCCCAAGCACACCATCAGACCAGCATGCACACACCTCAACACACAAGGGTGGCTCTGGAAAACATAAGCACCACACATCCCACAAGCACTCACACAAGCATCATACCCATGCACACATACCAACATCCACTGCCTCCACTGTGTCCCCCTCCTCCACGTCTCCCTCCTCCCTCCCTGTCACGTCTCCACTCACACCTGCATGCACTACATCTTCAGCCACTACCTCCATCACCAGCACGCCCATCACCACACACCGCTCACGTGCACTCACCACCACCACTACCATTCACACATCCCCTGTGTCCTCTACCAGTGTGTCTGTGAGCCCTCCTACCAAACTACACAAACGCAGTCACACACCCACCCAACAGCCATCCACCTCACGACAGCCTCCAGCCCATGCACCTTCACCCAAAGTCAGCAAACGAACACCTCCTACAACCACTACCTCTTCCTCCACTCCCAAACCCCCTCCATCTACCCATCCCAATGTGTCAAAAAAACATTTCCTCTTAAATGTTGACCTCTTCCCCCCGTCCATTCCCTAGGTCCCGCCTTTCCAGGTCCCAACCCAGCACCTCAGCCACCACATCACCGGGTACAGTGGTGCCAGCAATACCCGGTTTTGTGCGCCAAGCAACAGGGCTGCCAGTGTCCCAAGGAGCGAGGCCAAGGACATTCCCCCACCTCCAAAACAGAAGACATTGCCCACATCCCGGAGGGAGAAGGCCAAAACACCTGCCACCAAGGGCTCAGCCAAGACAAGTGTGGGGAGTGGCAAGACAGCTGCGCCAGCATCCAAGGTGGGGAAGGGCCTGAAGCAGAAAGGCAAGTCAACGTCGCTGCCAACCTGCACGGCGGACAAGACTGCCACTGGCACTGCCACATGCACCGCCGCCCAGGACACAGCCACCAGCAGCCCAGATACAGAGCCCTTCAGCAGCACCGCAGTCAGTGAGCCAGCCACCAGCACCGCCATTACAGACAACGCCGCCAGCACTGCGGTCAGTGAGCCAGCCACCACCACTGCCATTACAGACAGCGCCACCAGCACCGCGGTCAGTGAGCCAGCCACCAGCACGGCAGTCAGTGAGCCAGCACCACCGCCACAATGACCGCCGCAAGCACTGCCGCTAATGACTCCACCGCCAGCCCCGCCAGCGGCCCCGCGACAACCTGAGCCAGTGGCACCACCGCAGACATGGCTGCCATCCCCAGTGGTCATCCGTACATGGCTGGCGTTCAGTTCCAGGGGCCTGGGCAGCTTCCATGTTACCCCACCGTCACTGGAGTATCACATCCACTACCTCAGTCCTTGGCAGGATGAAGCACTCTGGGCACAAAACCCCCTCCAGAACCAGTGGAGAGATACATCCACTACCTCTGTCCTTGGCAGGATGAAGCACTCTGGGCACAAAGCCCCCTCCAGAACCAGTGGAGAAAGGCATCCACTACCTTTGTCCTTGGCAGGATGAACCACTCTGGGCACAAAGCCCCCTCCAGAACCAGTGGAGAAAGGCACCCACTACCTCTGTCCTTGGCAGGATGAAGCACTCTGGGCTCAAAGCCCCCTCCAGAACCAGTGGAGGCTGTTATCCACTTGAGAGACTGTGGCTTTGCACTCCCCAGGATAAAGCAGTGGGCAAACCACCCACTGGAGAGACTTGAGAGACTATGGCTTTGCACTCCCCAGGATGCAGCAGTGGGCAAACCACCCACTGAAGAGACTTGGGAGACTGTGGTTTTGCACTCCCCAGGATAAAGCAGTGGGCAAACCACCCACTGGACAGACTTGAGAGACTGTGGCTTTGCACTCCCCAGGATACATCAATGGGCATGGAGCCCCCTCGTGCAGCTAGCATCGTGCACTCATCGGGCTGAGGTGTCCCCCTGTCCTTCCCCCTGAGGTGCCTGTTTTATTTCGATCTGATGCCCCTGCAGTGTTCTCTCCGTTTTGATTGGGTATCTTGTGCGGCCTCGCCCATGCATTTTGGGCCCAGTGGTCCACGGACTATGTAAGTGCAGTACCTGGACTTGAATTATTGGTGTACATATTTGTTTATAGTGTATATAAATTTTGGACTAATGGATGTTTATTGATTACAATGGTTACAATAATTTCCTTTTGTCCTTGCGTTCTTCCGGGGAGGGGTGGGGAGGGGTAAGTGACATGCTTCAGCATGTAATGGTGTGTGTGTTGTTGTGGGTGAGGGAGGGGGTGTTGCGTGTTGCGTGTGTGTGTTACTCTCTTTTCCCTCCCCCCTCCCCTATGTCGTAGGTGCAGTACTCACTGTGGTCGTCGCCGCTGTCGGTCATGCTCCTGGTAGAGGAGCAGGAAGACAATTGTATTTGGAGTTCAGGCTCCATGGCGTCCTGGTTAGTCGTGGAATGTGTAGAGGTGAGTGTTTTCCCTTCCAAGTCCTGTTTCCACTGTGTTTTTGTTTGCGTTGAATCCGCCCCGGAAAAGGTCGCGGATTGGCCTGTCATAATAGTGTGGGCGGTACATTGTGTTCCGCTTGTCTGTTGGCGGTGACCGTCATACTGTTTGTTTGTACCGCCGTGGCGGTAGCAGTGTTAAAGTGGCTGTCTATGTTGACGGTTTCCGCCACGGTCATAATTCCATTTTTTTTACTGCCGGCCTGTTGGAGGTTTTACCGCCGCTTTACCACCGAACGTCAGGGTTGTAATGATGGCCCATATGTATTCTTTCTATACAAACTTAACTGAAAATACACAGGCATTAAAATTGTAAACTTATAGTTATAACTTCAATTTATAATTTACGCACCACCTTCAAATTACTATAAGTCGTTCACCTCCAAACACAGGCCCTCATTCTGACCCTGGCGGTCGGTGATAAAGCGGCGGCCAAGCCGCCAACAGGCCGGCGGTCTAAAATATGCAATTCTGAGCCTGGCGGGAACCGCCAACACAGCCCGCCGTATTAACACTCCGCCCGCCACGGCGGTACAAACAAACAGCGCGGCGGTCCCCACCAACAGCCAGGCGGCAGGCAATGTACCGCCCACCCTATCACGACCCACCAATCCGCCACCTTTTCCGGGGCGGGAGCACCGCCGATAAGAACACAGCGGAAACAGACTACGAACGGGAAAACGCTCACCTCTACGCACTCCACGCGAGATTCCGGCAGTATGGAACCAGAGTTGCAGGTCATCCCCGCACTCCTATACCTGCTCATATACCAGGAGCACGCCCGGCGGCGCGGAAGACATCGGTGAGTACTGCACCTACGACACAGGGGAGGGAAAAGATTACCGGCACACACCCACCCACCCACACCCACTACAACACACACATCAATGCATTCCCACAGATCACTGTCACAACCCACAAACCACCCCCCTCCGAAATAATGCAAAGACCAAAATAAGAGATCATAAACGGGCAGATATATTGAAATATGTACACCAGTAATCCAAATAAATAAATAAACTATGTACAAAATATACACAGCTACTAAATGTAGTCCAACCACTGTCCGTGGATCACAGGGGTCCTGTGCAAAGGGGCAAGGCCCAGTCCCACGACAAGAACTCCACGGAGAGAACACTGCAGGGGCATCAGAAAGAAAATAGGACAGGCACCTCAGGGGGAAGGGAAGGGGGGGCACCTCAGCCACTTGAGTACACGACGCCAGATCCACGAGGGGACTCCATGACCACTGGCCCATCCTGGGGAGTGCTAAGCCACAGTCCATACAGTCCATACAGTGGGTGGCCTGCCCACTGGGCCATCCTGGGGAGAGCAAAGCCACAGTCCAAACAGTCCATACAGTGGGTGGCCTGCCCACTGGGCCATCCTGGGGAGAGCAAAGCCACAGTCCAAACAGTCCATACAGTGGGTGGCCTGCCCACTGGGCCATTCTGGGGAGTGCAAAGCCACTGTCCATACAGTCCATACAGTGGGTGGCCTGCCCACTGGGCCATCCTGGGGAGTGCAAAGCCACTGTCCATACAGTCCATACAGTGGGTGGCCTGCCCACTGGGCCATCCTGGGGAGAGCAAAGCCACTGTCCAAACAGTCCATACAGTGGGTGGCCTGCCCACTGGGCCATCCTGGGGAGAGCAAAGCCACAGTCCAAACAGTCCATACAGTGGGTGGCCTGCCCACTGGGCCATTCTGGGGAGTGCAAAGCCACAGTCCATACAGTCCATACAGTGGGTGGCCTGCCCACTGGGCCATCCTGGGGAGTGCAAAGCCACTGTCCATACAGTCCATACAGTGGGTGGCCTGCCCACTGGGCCATCCTGGGGAGAGCAAAGCCACTGTCCAAACAGTCCATACAGTGGGTGGACTGCCCACTGGGCCATCCTGGGGAGAGCAAAGCCACAGTCCAAACAGTCCATACAGTGGGTGGCCTGCCCACTGGGCCATCTTGGGGAGTGCAAAGCCACGGTCCATACAGTCCATAACAGACCCCACTGCCACTGGAGGAGGCAAGTTGGCCAGAGGACATCCTGCAGCCCTGCCCGAGATAGATCCTGCCCTGCCACGTCTGCCAAAGGGCCAGCGGTTCTTGCCTTGAAGGGCCCAGTTCAGCAGTTCTTGAGACGGCGGGGCCCAGCGGAGCGGTTCATGAGACGGCGGGGCCCAGTTCAGCGGTTCTGGAGACGGCGGGGCCCAGTTCAGCGCTCCTTGCCTTGAAGGGCCCAGTTCAGCGGTTCTTGAGACGGCGGGGCCCAGCGGAGCGGTGCTTGAGACGGCGGGGCCCAGTTCAGCGGTTCTGGAGACGGCGGGGCCCAGTTCAGCGCTCCTTGCCTTGAAGGGCCCAGTTCAGCGGTTCTTGAGACGGCGGGGCCCAGCGGAACGGTGCTTGAGACGGCGGGGCCCAGTTCAGCGGTTCTGGAGACGACGGGGCCCAGTTCAGCGCTCCTTGCCTTGAAGGGCCCAGTTCAGCGGTTCTTGAGACGGCGGGGCCCAGCGGAGCGGTTCATGAGACGGCGGGGCCCAGTTCAGCGGTTCTTGAGACGGCGGGGCCCAGTTCAGCGCTCCTTGCCTTGAAGGGCCCAGTTCAGCGGTTCTTGAGACGGCGGGGCCCAGCGGAGCGGTTCATGAGACGGCGGGGCCCAGTTCAGCGGTTCTTGAGACGGCGGGGCCCAGTTCAGCGCTCCTTGCCTTGAAGGGCCCAGTTCAGCGGTTCTTGAGACGGCGGGGCCCAGCGGAGCGGTTCTTGAGACGGCGGGGCCCAGTTCAGCGGTTCTTGAGACGGCGGGGCCCAGTTCAGCGCTCCTTGCCTTGAAGGGCCCAGTTCAGCGGTTCTTGAGACGGCGGGGCCCAGCAGAGCGGTTCTTGAGACGGCGGGGCCCAGCGGAGCGGTTCTTGAGACGGCGGGGCCCAGTTCAGCGGTTCTTGAGACGGCGGGGCCCAGTTCAGCGCTCCTTGCCTTGAAGGGCCCAGTTCAGCGGTTCTTGAGACGGCGGGGCCCAGCGGAGCGGTTCTTCAGACGGCGGGGCCCAGTTCAGCGGTTCTTGAGACGGCGGGGCCCAGTTCAGCGGTTCTGGAGACGGCGGCCGGTCTATGGCCAACTGCTCATTGCCTGGTGGTGCCCTCCTGGGCAGCGGGGATGGTGCTCCTTCAATGCCCACCTGGGCTGTGGGTGGTGGGGCCCTCCTGGCCAGCTGGGCTGGGTCCTCCCTGGGCAGCGGCTATGGGGGTGGTGGGCTCTCCCGGGGCAGCTGTGCCGGTTCCTCCCGGGGCAGCGGCTATGGGGGTTGTGGGCTCCTCCTGGGCAGCAGGCCTGCTGCCTGACCTCTCCGACTTGCTGCCCTTGCCCTCCTTAGTCGTGGGCCTGTGGCCCTTTCCTCCCTTTGGAGCTGTGGCTGGTGACTGTCTCTGGGTGGTGTCCGGGGGGGATGTAGAAGGCGGGCTCCTGCGGCGCCCCTTCCGCCTTCTGCTCCTCTTCCCAGGGGGTGGGCTGGCTGTCCCCTTGCTGCTGGGCGAAGATCCAGACATGCGGGCTGGCGGGCTCCAATACCCCTGCACCCTTGTCAAGGGGGCTGCAGGGCTGGTGGTGGCTGAGGTGCTCTTCTTACCCCGACGAGAAGGAGGGGGGGGGCTCAGGGTCAGGAAAGAAGTTAGTAGTGGCGAGGAATAGTTTCTTGGGACAATGGAGAGTGGGAGGTACAGTGGGAATGGGAGTGGAGGGAGAGGATGTGGTTGTAGGTGAGTCACGTTTGCTGTCTTTGGGTGCAGGTGCAGGAGGGATAGGCTGTCGTGAGGTGGATGGCTGTTGGGTGGGTGGGTGGCTGCGTTTGTGTGGTGTGGAAGAGGGGGTGACCGACACAGTGGGAGAGGACACAGGGGACGTGTAAATGGCAGTGGGGGTGGTGACTGCACGTGTGCGGACTGGAGTGGAGGGTGTGCTGGTGATGGAAACACTGGCTGATGGTGAGGTGAATGGAGGTGTGAGTGTAGACGTCACAGGGAGGGAGGAGGGAGACGAGGAGGTGGGGGTCACAGAGGTGGTAGTGACTGTTGGCATGTCTGCATCGGAATGTTGCGTGTGTGAATGTCTGCGTGATCTGTGGTGCTTATGTTTGGATGAGCTTCTCTTGGGTGTTGAGGTGTGTGCAGGCTGGTCTGATGGTGTGGGTGGGACAGGCAGAGGAACAGGAGACTGGGAGGAGGGAGTTAGTAGAGGGAGGCAGGAGACAGGGACAATGGCTGCCGTCAGTGCTGAGGCCAGAGCCTGGAACGATCGCTGATGGGCAGCCTGACCCGAATGAATGCCCTCCAGGTACGCATTGCTGCGATGAACCTCCCTCTCCACCCCCTGGATGGCATTCAAAAGGGTAGTCTGCCCAACAATGAGCGTTCGGAGGAGGTCAATGACCTCCTCACTGAGGGCAGCGGGGGTAACAGGGGCAGGGCCTGAGGTGCCTGGGGCGAAGGAGATGCCCGGCTTCCTGGCAGAGCGGGCACGGGGCGAACGCTGAGGGGCTGCTGGGAGGGCGGAGATGGTGCGCTGGGTGGCGGCTGTACCTGTAATGGCGGGGGCACGGATGGTGCCACCCGCGCAAGGGAGCCCCCTTCCGAGGACGTGTCCGTGTCGCTGCAGGCTCCAGTCGTCCCCGTCGTGGAGCTCCCCTCGCCCTCCGTCTCACTGGTCCAGTCTGACTCTGTGGCATGGCCCTCCTGGGCCATGTGAGATGCAGCTCCCTTCTGCCCCGATGCCACTTCTCCTCCGCCTGATGATGCTGATGCACACAAGCACAGAAAGACAAACAAAAAGGGGGTGGGAGAGAGAAATAAAGGGATATTGAGTACATGGATCTCCGGTACAGTTAGCGGACATGACAGACACAGATGCCCCCTGCACTAAGTTGCGCACTTGGGGTCCGCTACGCATTCCGTGGAACATGCCCTACACGCCTAGAGTTGACAACTGCACCCATGGATGACACGGCCCAGGGATGGCTGTACTGACAAACTACTGAGGGTGGTGGCTGGGGACACAGGGGCTTACGGGGGTGCCCAGCCTACAGATATCGCCCTGGCCTAGGGGGACCCCCAGCCCTCCTCCCCCACCCAGACACCTCCACTGCGCGACAACAGAGTAGATAATGCTTGTACTCACCCCCTTGTGTCTGCTGTGCTGCCCTCACGCGCCCATCCAAATCAGGGTAGGCCACCGCCAGGATCCGGAACATCAGGGGGCTCAGTTGACGGCAGGCACCCCGCCTACGTTGGGAGGCCATCCCCAGCAGAGACTCGGCGGTCTTCTTGGTCCCGCGGTGGATGTCCTCCCACCTCTTGCGGCAGTGGGTGCCCCGTCGATGGTGGACCCCCAGGGTCCGGACTTCCTTGGCGATGGCACGCTAAATCCCGATCTTCTCATGGGCGCGGACCTATGTGACACGTACAGGGAGGGAGAAATACCACGTTCAAGTTTGTCAGCATTTTCCTTGCCAGTGGCCCAACGCCCCCCATCCCCGCCAGGCCCCCCGCCAGGCCCCCCGCCATGCCCAACATGCCCCCCATCCCCGCCAGGCCCCCCGCCATGCCCTCCGCCATGCCCAACATGCCCCCCATCCCCGCCAGGCCCCCCGCCATGCCCCCCGCCATGCCCAACATGTCCCCCATCCCCGCCAGGCCCCCCGCCATGCCCCCCGCCAGGCCCAACATGCCCCCCATCCCCGCCAGGCCCCCCGCCATGCCCAACATGCCCCCCATCCCCGCCATGCCCCCCGCCAGGCCCAACATGCCCCCCATCCCCGCCAGGCCCCCCGCCATGCCCCCCGCCATGCCCAACATGCCCCCCATCCCCGCCAGGCCCCCCGCCATGCCCCCCGCCAGGCCCAACATGCCCCCCATCCCCGCCAGGCCCCCCGCCATCCCCAACATGCCCCCCATCCCCGCCAGGCCCCCCGCCAGGCCCAACATGCCCCCCATCCCCGCCAGGCCCCCCGCCATGCCCCCCGCCATGCTCCCCGCCAGGCCCAACATGCCCCCCATCCCCGCCAGGCCCCCCGCCATGCCCCCCGCCATGCCCAACATGCCCCCCATCCCCGCCAGGCCCCCCGCCAGGCCCCCAAGCCAGCCAGTGGCCCCAAATCCAGATTGAATTAAACTCACTTGTTGGTCTGGAGGACCGTAGAGTAGCGCATACTGGGGGAGGACCCCATCCACAAGTTTCTCCAACTCCTCTCCAGTGAAGGCAGGGGCCCTTTCCCCATGCGCAGCAGCCATTGTCCCTTCCAGACCGAGGTCACAGCAACACTTGCAGTATAGGTCCTCTCCTGTGAAAGTTCAAGTCGCAAGTGGATAAGTAGATAGAAAATGGCGGTCACGTCCGCGGCGGTGCGTACCGCGGCGGTGCGTCCCGCCACCGCCGGCGCCCTTCGCCATTGGCTCCTGAAACCCATAGGCTTCAATGTTAACCAATGCGGCTTCGCGCCGCGGTCTTCGCCCGCCGCCCGCCGCGGTGTGCCACGCCAGCGCATTGACCTCACATCCCATTGTCACACTTCACAGGTCAGGCAGCCGCCATTTCCAGGGCCCACATGGCTCCATTTCAACTGCGTCACACAGGCCTAGGCCTTGCATAGCCACTCAGACACGCCATTCACTGCATAGAGAATCGTTTACTGTGCTAGCTGTGAGTACGTACCTGTGGGTTGCTTGACTGTGTGCTCCATGTTGTCCTTCCTAGGCACCGTCCGCTGGGTTGGGCGAGGAGACGGATGAATCCTCCAGTGTACCGACCGCTGGTGGACCTGTCGACAATGGAAGAACGCCACATTATCCTGACCTACCGTCTTAACCGTGCCACTATCCATGAACTGTGTGCCCAGCTGGAGCCCGACCTGATGTCCCCCATCCGCCAACCCACAGGGATTCCCCCTCTGGTGCAGGTCATGTCAGTACTCCATTTCTTGGCAAGTGGGTCATTTCAGACAACAGTGGGAATTGCTTCTGGGATGTCTCAGCCCATGTTTTCGAAGGTGTTATCCAGAGTGTTGTCTGCCCTGATGAAATCCGTGAGGAGCTACATCATTTTCCCGGAGGTGGGCGAATTGGCTACAGTGAAGGGTGATTTCTACGCCCTTGGACATATTCCCAACGTAATTGGTGCCATTGATGGGACCCATGTGGCTTTGGTTCCCCCAAGAGACAGGGAGCAGGTGTACAGGAACAGAAAAAATTACCATTCAATGAACATCCAGGTGGTGTGTTTGGCTGACCAGTACATCTCGCATGTAAATGCCAAATTCCCAGGGTCAGTGCATGACGCCTACATCCTCAGGAATAGCAGCATCCCTTACGTGATGGAACAGCTACAGAGACACCGTGTATGGCTAGTGGGGGACTCTGGGTACCCCAACCTGTCGTGGCTACTGACCCCAGTAAGGAATCCCCGGACCAGGGCAGAGGAACGGTACAATGAGGCCCATGGGCGTACTAGGAGGGTGATCGAACGCACCTTTGGCCTCCTAAAGGCCAGGTTTAGGTGCCTGCATATGACAGGTGGATCCCTAATGTACTCACCTAAGAAGGTGTGTCACATCATCGTGGCCTGCTGCATGCTTCACAACCTGGCTTTGCGCCGCCAGGTGCCTTTCCTGCAGGAGGATGGTCGAGACGGTGGTGTTGTGGCAGCGGTGGAACCTGAGGAGAGTGACGAGGAGGAAGACGACGGGGCTGAAACAGACAACAGGGACAGAATCATTGAACAGTACTTCCAATAGGACACAGGTAACATATCTAAGATAATTTAGTAAATGTTAACTACTCTCCTGCATCTCTGCTGCCTGTCTATTTGCCCCAGTGTATGATGACTGAGTTTTGGCTTTTCCCTCCCTATTTCAGATCTGGGGTCCCCACTACGAGTCCTGTGCTTCGTTTCCCCATGGACTACAGCTTTGTGGCAGCTGTTTGTTGACTTCACCATGTACAAGGACATATTTGCACTGTCATGTCAATTACAATATATTGAAATCACAGCCAGACTCCAGATAGTTTTGTGCAAAATAGGTGTTTATTTAAGTGCTCAAAATGGGATGGGTGGTTTCAAGTGGGTGGGGGCTATGGTGAAGGAATGTCCATGGCAGAGTCCAGAGTAACAGTCACACAGGTGCATTGTCCAGAGGCCTGTGGAGAGATGGAGCATGGGCAGTTCAAGGATGGACAGGGTGACAATGTGGGACAGTGGGATGACATCAGGTGGTATCCATTGCTGGCGGGGGTCTTGACATCCTACTCTGTCTTCTTGCGAGATCTCAGGGCCCTCTTGCGGGGTGGTTCTTCTCCTGCAGGAGGTGGGGGTCTGGTGGGCTGCTGCTGTGCGGGGGCCTCCTGTCCACTAGCGCCGGCGGAGGTGGTTGGCTGTTCTTGGTCCAGGCTAGTGGCAGGGGCCCTTGGGTGTTGTTGAGTGTCCGCCCTGGTGTTGACGAGGTCCTGCAGCAGCCCTACCATGGTAACCAGGGTGGTGTTGATGGCTCTGATGTCCTCCCTGTACCCCCGATAGTGTTCCTCCTGCAGTACCTGGATCTCCTGGAACCGGGCCAGTACCGTCGCCATCGTCTCCTGGGAGCGGTTGTATGCTCCCATGATGGTGGTGAGGACCTTGTGGAGAGTGGGTTCCCTGGGCCCGTCCCCCCCCTGTCGCACAGCTGCCCTCCGAGTTGCCCTGTTTCCCTGGGCCTCTGCCCCCTGGCCGGTGTGCCCACTACCACTGCCCCCAGGTCCCTGTTGTTGTTGGGGTGGTGGGTTATCCTGGGTGCCCTGTAGTGGTAGACACACCGCAGATTGACGCGCCCTGGAGACAGAGGCATGGGCCCGCTGGGTGGGAGCTGTGCTGGTGTTCCCAGAGGGGTTTGGGGCTGTAGTGGCCTGGGCCTGTGTGAGGGGAACCGACTGTCCAGAGGTCCCCGATGGTCCGGGCTGGTCATCGGTGTCCAGGTCGACAGAGCTGCTGTCATCGCTGACGGCCTCTTGGGTGGGGGGTGTGGAGAATTCTGGCCCCTCCGCCGCGGTGTGTTGACGGTCGGGTCCTGCAGGGGTATAGAGGTATGGTTATAGTTTCAATGTGTGGCATATGGGTGTATCTATGGGTTCTCGTGTCCCCAAGTGCTGGCATTCGTGTGTGGGGGCTTTGGTGAGGGTGGCTTGTGGGGGGGATGTGTATATGCATTGGGCATGCTTTGGTGATGGGTGTCCATGCTTAGTGGACGCATGCAGGCCTAGGTTTTGGGATGTGTGGGTTGTGATGGTGAGACATAGACGGGGAATAGGTGTGCTGGGGGTGGGGGTGAGGATGGTGGTGGGGGTGAGGATGGTGGTGGGGGTGAGGGTGGGGGTGAGGATGGGGGTGGGGGTGAGGGTGGGGTTCGAGGATGGGGGTGAGGGTTGGGGTATGATTTGGCATGCAGGTGGGGGGGAAGCAGTATTGAAGCTTCAACTTACCAGTATCCATTCCTCCGCCGACTCCTGCGAGGCCGTCAGGATGCAGGATGTTCAAGACTTCCTCCTCCCATGATGTGAATTGTGGGGGTTGAGGTGGGGGTCCTCCGCCAGTCTTCTGCACGGCGATGTTGTGCCTGGATACCATGGAACGCACCTTCCCCCGTAGGTCGTTCCATCGCTTCCTGATGTCTTCCCGATTTCTGGGGTGCTGTCCCACTGCGTTGACCCTGTCGACAATCCTCTGCCATAGCTCCGTCCTCCGGGCAATGCTGGTGTATTGTATCTGTGTGCCGAACAGCTGGGGCTCTACCCGAACGATTTCCTCCACCATGGCCCTGAGTTCTTCGTCTGTGAAGCGGGGTTGTCTTTGGGGTGCCATGGGGTGGTGTGTATGATGTGTGGGGTGGAGTATGTGTAGTTAAGTGTGTTGAGTGTGGTGGTGTGTGTTGTTTTGTGTGTGGATAGTGTGTGGGTGATGGTGTTGAGTGGCTGTGGCTGTTAGTTTGTGGATGCTGGTGTCTCGCTCTGGCCTTCTTTCAGAATTTTTTTGCGTAGGGGTTTGTGGGTGATGTGGGTGGGTGTTTTATATTGTATTGTGTGTGAGGGAGTGGTGTGTGTATGTGTATCAGGTGTGTGGGATTCAAATCGTCCAATGTGGCTGGGTTTTGTTCGTTTGTGTGTATTCTGACCGCGGCGGTGTGTCCCGCCAATGGAATACCGCGTTTGAATGACCGCCGCGTGGATTCGTGGGTCGTAATGGCATGGGCGTATTTCTGTTGGCGTGGCGGTGGAGGTTTGGTCACCTCCACCTTTCCGCCGACCGCTGGTCTGGCGGTCGGTTGTGGCTGTCGGATTTTCGGAGGTTTGCCTTCTGCGGGTCAGAATGACCGTGGCGGGTTTCCGCGGCCGCGGCGGTGTTATGGCGGTCTTCTGACCGGCGGTAAGTGCATTTTACCGCCGGGGTCAGAATGACCACCACAGTCTTGTCACCTCACTAGCCGCACTATATGTACTATAACTCATTCCTTTTCTATGGACTGTTTATACTATTGCATACTGCATAACTTATACGATGTGAAATCATAGCATTCGTAACAAAACTTCTAACTTCTCGAAAAATGACATTATTTGTCACAACACAGTGCATAGTAGAGTGCCGAGATATAGTTAGTGTTGTCTGGTTAGCAACCTCAAAAGAGTGTGTAACAAGATCCGCTGCTTATATTAATTTGAAGGTGGTGGATAAACTGTAAACAAAAGTTATAACTATAATTTTGGAATTTTCAAAGTGTGTGTGGTTTAAACTTGGTTTGCATAGGGAAAATAGGCTTTCCTAACAATGACTAAGCTTTACTTTAACCTTTTTTTTCATTGACTGTGGGGAAATTAGCAGTGGATGGCAAGGGCGCCAGTTATAGTTAGCTTATGGCACAAATTATAGTTACTTGAGGCAACTCTCTATAACTCAACCTTGTGCCGCACACAGCTAAAGGCTGTGCGGGGTGTGGCACATGGCCTTTGGCCATGTGCATCAAGAGTAGGCTGCAGGTCTGCATGACCCCCCTTCCCTGGCCGAATTTGGCTCTGGGGACCCCATCGCCTGGGACTCAGCATTCCAAAATGTTATTTTGGGGGAGAGGGGCCGGATCCGCTGTGACTCCCGGTGAAAATGTAAAAAAATGCTTTTGTGCTTCGGGAGGGGAGTCCCTCTGGGACCCCAGCACCAGAGCTAAGGGGCTGGGGGGGGTCCCTACCCTGGCCTGTTTTCTTTTCTGGGACTCAGCTGAAGCTGAGTTTCAACATGGCTGCCAACACTTCGTTGTTGAGGTGTTGGCAGTTAATCAAATCTCAGCACAAGATCAGGAGGGTTTGCGGAGTCTTCACGTCCCTATATATACAAATTTGTTTTTTCTTCAGTTTCTCAAAAACTACTGAATGGATTTACACCACATAACAAAATGGTTGCTTTCTGGACCAAGAGCTACCTTTCTGCCAAATTTGGTGTACTTCTGTCCATTGATTCTGGCGCTATTCCTTTGATTCTGGCGCTATTCCTGTTCAAAATCGCTAAGGAAAAATGCATAGGGAAAAAGCATTCTCCCCCTTTTTTTCTCTGCCCCTGCTTGACAGATTACTTCAAAACTTTATGTATAGACGCTGAAGTGAACATTGTATTTTTTTGGAAACTTTTGTGAAGATACATCAAATGGGGTAAAAGCTATTAACAAAGCAAAAAACGATTTTTCTATAGAAACTATGGGCCAGATGTATCATCACGGCCCTTTGCGATTCGGAAATAGCGATTTTTAAGAAATCGCTATTTCCGACTCGCAAAGTGCCATGTATCACATTTGCGATTCGGTAATAGCGATTTCTTAAAAATCGCAAATGCTATTACCGAATTGCAAATTGTGATACCGGCCCCATTCGCAGCTATGGGCCTGTTGGCCCATATCTGCGAATTTGTTGCATTTCCAAAATTGCGATTTCTGAACCAGAAATCACAATTTTGGAAATGCAAAACCCCAGGGTGCTGGGGGGCTAAGGCCCCCTCTGCCGCACCCAATTTTTTTTGGGGGGGACATGTAAGGTGCACACATGCCAAAAGGGCATGTGTGCTTTACATGTACAATTTAAAAATGCATTTTAAATGCATTTTTACATTTTGCACTAGGTTACCACCTGGTTTCAGTTAATGGTATTTTGCATGTGCAAAATGCCATTCTGCGAAAAATCGCTATTTGCGATTTTTTGTTGCATCTCTTTGCGACTTGGATATTGCAAGTCGCAATTTGCGCCTCACAATTTCCTACTGGAAATACCGAATTGCAAATTGCGACTTGCAAAACCAGGTCGCAATGCAAAAAATCGCAATTTTCGCGATTTCTTATTTGTGGTCTGCGAATGCCTTTCGTGCATCGCAGACCACTTTTTTGCACGCACAAACGGCCTATTTTTGAGATTCGCACCGTTTGCGAGTGCAAAAATTTTCATACATCTGGCCCTAGGTCCCCTTAATCCAGGAAACATGTTCAGCAGATGACTGAAGTCGCTAACTAGATGAAGACTGTCTCAAGCTCAACACCAAAAAAATACAATGTTGGACTTGACCCCCTCTGCGGTGTCACCTCCAAACCTATTTTCATTTACTCCTCCTCTTGTTTTAATCACTTTTTTGGCATTAGGACTCTGTGTACTTTACCACTATTAACCAGTGTTAAGGTACTTGTGTTTGCGCCCTTAAACATGGTAAAATTAGCCTACACCTGATGGCACATTTATTTACTTGTAGGTCTTTAGTAAGGTGGTACTACATGTACCTAGAGCCTGTAAATTAAATGCTACTATTGGGCCTGCAGCACTCATTGTGTTGCCCATGAAAGTTGCACTTTAAAACATATCTTAGGCCCTCCAATGCAGATGCAGTGTAGTTTTAAACTGGTACTTTGTCCTGGCAAAATACACTTTGTGCCAGGCCTAAATGTTTCTTTTTAATGCGGATAAGACACCCCTAAGGTTGGCCCTAAAGGCCATTGGGGCTGGGTGCACTGCAGATAAAAAGTAGGGTGTTTGTTTTATATGTCCTAGTAGTGAAAAACTCCCAAATTTGTTTTACACCACTAAAAGTCCTAACTCTCCTATTGGATAACACAGGGTCCCATTATTACATTTAATTAGTGCTACCTTTTGAGTGGGAGCAGATAGAGATGTCAAGTTTGAGATCAAATGAATTGTAATTTTAAACCCTCTTTAAAGTTAAAGTTGGATTTTAAATCACAATTCTGAAAATACTTTATTAGAACGTTAGCATTTTCTTATCATAAGGATTTGGTGCCTGCTGGCTAGGTGCTGGGTCAAATGACTGTGAATAGATTGGCAGCTGGACATTGTGTATTCTTCTCAGACGATGAGACAAAGGGGGATTAGGTGCTGGCAGGATGGGCCTCATACCAGGATGATTGGGGGCTGTTTCCTGTTGTGCTTACACTTCAAAGGAGGTTGCCACCAGCACATACAAAAGAATCTGACACCAGTCTTTCTTATCCCAGATTTCTTGGCTCTTGTCAGGGAAAAAGAGGAACTTTCCAGAATCCAATGAGGGGGTAACCAGCATATCCCCCCACTTCAAAGGCTGGTACCATCAGAGCCACTCTTCATTACATTCCTGGACCTGTGGACATAACAGATGACAGATTATCTTTTTCCACAGTGGACTGCCCTGCTACTTGAGGTTTGCCTTGTTCCTCAGAAGACTGCTTTGGTACTGGTACCACAGAACTGCCCTGCTGCCTGAGGCCTGCCCTTCGCTCTGAGAAGGAAGACTTGACCTGCTCCCTTCCCAACCTAACTTAAGTGACTCCAAGGGTCAGTACACTGCACTCTGGTTCTGGGCTACAGAGACACAACATGCTCCAGTGGCCAGCCTTCAACCACTTAGCTTACCGGCTACAACTGAACCCACCTGGAACTACAACTAGACCTGCTTGAGCCCTGCTGGCCTCTGACTCTGCTAGAGTGTCTCTGCCAGAGTGGTCCCCAAGAGGTGCTTCCCTAGGTTCTGGCCCCATAACAGGCATCAGCTTGCACTCCTAAGAAAGGGAGAAATCCTAGAGTTTTGGGCTGTCTGCAGTCGCAAATGGACCCAATAATGGCAAGACTCTGATGCCTGTGACGACTGCCAATATGAAGCTCCAGTAAACCTGATTTATCGCACTGAAGTGACCACCAGCGACAACTGGCAATGAGAGATGCTCAGTATGTGCTACAGCAATGACAGCCCGCGGTGACTGCCAATACGAACCTCCAGCAATGACTATCTGTGACACCTGACCAGTTCTTCGTGCTACAGTGACCACCCTACATGATGACGGTCCTGCTCTTCGTGCTACAGCAACCACCATCCATGACGCTCTTCCTGGTGCTCTCAAACTCCTGCACTGTGAACGGAACTCTTCACCGTGGACTTTGAGATGGTAACTTTTTCATCAGGGCTAGCATAGTCCCTGTATCTGACCTGCACTCCATTGTGGTCGGCCTGAACATGTGACTTTCCCCCCGTCTAGCACGGCCAGAAGACCATGAGTAGTGGTTTGTGCTTTGAGACGCTTTGTTTACTTAAAACCTTTAAATGTAGTATATCCGGTTCTACTGACTGGAATTTTGTTACTGTGGTATAATTTTATTTATTAGAATTTATTCTAATTTTCTAAATTGGTTTGGGATTTAAGGTGACATTTAAGATTTATTTTGGTATTTGTTGGGCAATTACCATGTTGTCTTGCACTTATAAGAATGTAAAGTGTGACTCATATATTGAAGCACATAGACTATCTACATCATTGTGCCCTTTCAGTAAGTTCACATGCCGTGGTGAGAATGCAAACATGGCATGTGGATATGTTATTGCAACACACTGGAACTGAAATTATTTGTTGAGCCATGATCCATATTTATTTGAATTTGAAATTTTTAAACATGTGATTTGAGTAAGGACATGTGAAGCTCTGTTAGGGAATGCTATATGGACCTGTTCCAAAGTATGTTTTCTATGTTTATTTTTTTTCTACTCACATTATTGTTTAAGGTTGAGCAAAATGGCACCCTATATTGTGACAAAGGCATCCAACTGCCAAAAAGCATCACACATACTGATGCTGCCAGAGTAAAGGAATTTGGATCGATACACACTCCCAAGCAGCATTAATTCTTCATGGTGAGGAGTGGAGAGAATTTTAATGAGTGTATAATGGCGAGATGCTCAAAACAGGCTCTGCCAGTGGTCAGGCACTGGCACAAATGCGAGGAATATATATATATATTTATAAAACCTAATGGCAGTCGCCACTATGTAGTTATAGTTAGGCCCATGTTTCCATAGAAAAGCATTTTTGGTTTGCCTATATCCTTGAAATCATTTTATTTTATTACTTTCCAAAAAAAGTGGCCCGTTAATTTTTGTTGCACATGGGAAGTTTCGGGGTGATCCGTCAAGCAGGGGCCAAGAAAAAGGGGGCTAAAAAAACGTTGCATTTCCAATGTTAATTCCCATAGGACCTGTCAACATGTCTACAGCCCGACCGCTGGACGGAATTACACCAAATTTGTCAGAAAGCTAGCTGTTGCTAAGCAGATTGTGCTTTTTGTTAATTGGTGTACATCTGTTCAGTAGTTTAGGAGATATTTAAGGGCAAATAAATTTGTATATTTCTGATTGCGATTAATTGTGAAATTCATGAATTTTCATGAATACACATGCGAAAAGAAGACTTGCAATTGGCTGACCACAACCTGACTAGAAAATTGCGGGCACCATTTTATTTCACAGAACACGATCCCCGGGGGTGAGAATTGAAATTGAAAGTGGCATAAGGGGTCAGGGTGAAGGTACCCTAACCACAGGGTGTGATATAGGTGTGTTTTAGGGGCAAATTATAGGTTTAATATAATTTTGCATGACAACATGCAATATTCACGAAAATTTGTGAATTTTCCTGAATTTTTGCAGTTTATTTGCAAAGCCGAAGGCCATGGGCTGCAGGGGTTGGAATAACATATAGTACTTAAAATTACTTTATGTAAAAAAAAACATAGAAATTCACTGAAAAAATCAGGGTGGAGGAGGACTCTGGGGAGGGGGAGAGTGGTGGGGGAGACCCCTATCAGTGCCAGGGAAGGAATTCCCTGGCACTGATAGTGCCTACCGCCATGGTTTCCGTGGCGGTACAGAAACCACGGAAACCATGGCGGTGGGTGGGGTCAAAATGCCATGGGCGGCGTAGTAACTGCCACCGGGCTGGTGACTGTAGTCAGCAGCCCAGCGGTCGGTGTGTTAACTTGGCAGTTTGGCTTTGGAGAAACCGCCAATGTCATAATAGGGGAGGTACCTCCACTATTGCACCGACCGCCAGGGTCATAATGACCCCATAACTATAACTGCTGAATTTCAATGGTTTTTTACGAATTAATTCAGAACTTACCTACATCCCTGTAACCTTTGATTGTTTTTCAGTGAATATATGTGTGTATGTATATATATATATATATGTATATATATATATATAAATATATATATATATTCACTGAAAAAAAACAAAAGCTAAATTGAAGTTATAGTTAGGCGAAAATGGCATATATACAGTGACAGCAGTAACGTTTGAACTAAAAAAAACACAGAAATTCGCCAGTTGTAGTTATCTCAAGTAAGCATAACTTGTGCCCAAAATGTAACTATAACTCAAGTCCCCGCCATGTACATTAAGCATTTATTGAAAATGCTGCAGTAATGTTATCAATGTTATCAATGTCATAAAAGATGTCATGAGTGATGTAATATGTAGGGTAATTAGCACTGCATGGCAAGGACAAACAAGTTTTCCATTTCCTCCTAGCCTCTCTTTACCCCTACTCACTCTATAACCCCAAACTTTCCTCACCTTTTACCTCTACCCACCCCTAAACCCTAAAATTACCCTTACGTCCTTGTACCCACTGCCCACCCCTAATCCCTGAAATCACCCTTACCACCCTTTACCTCTAGCCACACCAAATCCTGAAATTATCTTTTCCTCCCTTTACCACTATCCACCCCTAAATCCTAAAAAATATCCTTACTTCCCTTTACCACTACCAGCACCTAAATCCTTTTTTAATGACATAATAATGATGGGCCTAATTTAGATTTCGGCGGATGGGTTACTCCGTCACAACTCTGATGGATAACCCATCCGGCAAAATATAAATTCCATAGGAAAAAATACTTACCTGAATAGTAAATGCATATGTGATAAAGGTACAAATACTGACCTGCATGGTACTTACCTGCATGGTACTTACCTGCATGGCAAAGGTTGCGAGGTAAAGAAATTGGATTGTTCTCTGTTGTAAAGGGTGCCTCCTCAACATGTATCTTTGAAACAATGTACGCAACGGAGCACTATATATTATTGGGGTGGTGGAAGAAAATTAAATACTGAGTACCTCGAGCATGGGTTTACATCTTTGAGATACAAAATTGCATTACATTTCACACATTTACAACTATGGCCCTCATTATGACATTGGCGGTAAATCCCACTCACTGCTGCAGTGACGGCCGCCAACATACCGTTGCAGAGGCAAACATCCGTCCGCCATATTATTACACACACTCACCAAACCAACAGAATACTGCCACAAACACAAATCAGCCAGACCAAAGGTAAGTGTTGAACTGTCATTATGAACACCCATACCGTTATGTCAACAAAACAATGTCTTCCACATTATGACCCACGAATCACCACAGCAGACATTCAACGGCAGTAAACCACTGGCGGTATACACCGGTGCGGTCATAATGGCCACCCGAATACAAAACAACACAACATTGGCCAATACCAAAAACACACACCTGACACTAATACACACACCACACCCACCCATCAACAGCACTATAAAACACACAGCCACATTACCCATAAACCTTTGCGCACACGAGAAGACTGCGATATCTAGCCACACAAATCACAGAGACAACTACACACACACACCACAACCACCCATTCATCCGTCACGCACCCCACAACCCACCACATTACTCAACACCCTCTGCACACCACACAACACCCATGTCCCCACAAAGGCACCCCCGTTTCACTGATGAGGAGTTGCGGGTCATGGTTGAGGAAATAGTCAAGGTAGAGCCACAGCTGTTTGGAGCACAGATCCAGCAGATCTCCATTGCCAGGAAGATGGAGGTATGGCAGGGAATCATGGACCGGGTGAGCGCCGTGGGACAAAACCAATGAACAAGGGACAACATCAGGAAGAGGTGGAACGACCTACGGGGGGAAGTACGTTCCATAGTAGCAAAGCACCAGCTCACTATCCGTAGGACTGGGGGTGGACCGCCACCTTCTCATCCACAGCTGACAGCATGGGAGGAGCAAGTCTTGGCAATCCTGCATCCTGAGGGACTCACTGGAGTTGCCGGAGGACTAGACACTGGTGAGTCAATATTTACTACCTACCCCCATACCTGTATGCTACCACCACTCAACCTGACACCCATCACTCCACTCCATCCGACACAGTGCACCACCACAATTAACTAACCTAAATGCCAAGCCCTGCATGCCATACCCACTGCATGGACATCCCTCCCAGCCCTGCATGTACACCCACCACCTATGCATGCACAGCATGGAAAAAAACAATCCCGCAATACATCACCATACACAAACAAAGGTGGCAGGGCAACAGCAACAATACAGGAGAAGCTAGGGATGCAGAATATGTCACAGACATGTAGCATAATACACCACTTACATCCCCACAGGTGCCCCAGCCAATCTCAACGGCGAGAAGTTGCCATGGCTACCCAGTCCCCCACCAGAAGATGCCCCCAGTGATGACAGCAAATCTGGGGTTCTGGATCTGGATGAACTCCCTGGCCTATAATGGACCACTGGTCAGTCGGATACCCCAGCACACACCCAGTCCACCATGGAGCCTCTTCCCTCAGTATCCAACACCACAGCAGCCACCCAACACCCCCAGACCTCTGTCCCCAGGACACGTCAATCAGCAGTGTGCCCACCTGTACAGGGACCCCAGTCCACACCTCACAGGCAAGACAGTGAGGGTCATGGGGGTCAGTGGAAGTTGGCACACCATTCAGGGGACACAGGCACAGGGGTACAGAGACACTCAGAGGACAGCTGTGCGCCGGGGGAGGACAGGCCCAGGGAACCAACTGTCCAAGAGGCACTCACTAATATCCTGGGGGCTTACCAACAATCCCAGGACAAGATGGGTCGGGTGATAGACATCATGCAGGGTAATCAGCAGCTGCAGTGGGAACACCACCAGATCAAGAAAGAATGGCAGGTCCTGAACACCACCATGGTCTCCATGGCAGGGGTGCTGGGTGATATGTCCAACATCCTGAGGGGGTACACATCACACCAGTGGGCCCCTTCCACTAGCCAGTCAACTGACCAGCCCTCCACATCTGCTGCAGCTAGTGGACAGGAGGCCCTGCCACAGGACCCACAGGCCACCAGCACCCCTCCCCTTGCAGAAGGTGAACCACCCTGCAAATGTTCCCTGCAATCCAGACAGACACCAGAAACACTTGCCAAGACCAAGACTACTGCCAGGAAAGCAGCCCCTCCTGAATATCCCCCTTGTGTTCCACTGTGTCACCTTGTCCACTTTGAACTGCCATTGCTCCCCTTCCTATGGCCCCTTGGACACCAGACCTGTGCTACAAACAGACTGGACCACTGCACTGGACTTTCCTCTACTATCATCCCATTCCACTGCATTATTCCTTCATACTTTTCACTTCAGTAAACACCTTTGAACACATCTGGAGTAATAGTGCTTTATATGACAGAAAAGTGCAATGTATTGAACTGTATTATGCTGTGCAATTGTCCAGAACTTTGTGATTCCATCCAACAAATGGCCTGTAGTAGTGTGTAGTCATCACAACAGTACACAGTTGTAACCACACCAACATCTGCAAAATGGGAAGACATAGGTGACAGTCAGTTGGGATGCTAAGGAAATGACTGCCATAATGCTACAGCCACACAGAAAAATCATTTATTAGAGGAATGGTCAGTTCTGTTGTCTTAAAGGTGTGTCATTGGAAGTACTGCCATATAACTGATGTCCTGTTGTCCACATCCTCATCCTCTTCTTTCTCTTCCTCACTGTCCTCAGAGTCCATTGCTGCCACAGGAGCATTTTCACCCTCCTCCTCATGCAGATAGGGCACGCGTCGTCTGATGGCCAGGTTGTGCAACATGCAGCATACAACAACTATCTGGCAGACCTTCTCAGGGGAGTAGCAGAGGGATTCACCTGTCAGATGGAGGCACCTGACCCTGGCATTCAGGAGACCGAAGGTCCTTTCAGTAATCCTCCTGGTATGCCCATGAGCATTATTGTACCTAATCTCACCCCCTGTCCCTGATTCCTTACAGGACAGGTTTGGGTAGCCAGAGTCACCTGCAGGAAGTGAGGGACAAACATTAGCCTTGCACAATGGCATGGGGGATGACTCCTGAAGGCATACACTGACATACATTGGGTGGGGACTCAGGTTCACCTATATGCCACACTCTGTGCCACTGTAGTTGTGCCATCAGTTGTGGGATTCTGCTATTCCTCAGGAAGAAGGCATCATGCACCGACCTAGGATACTTGGCAGTGACGCTGGAGATGTACTGGTCTGCAAGGCACACCATCTGGACATTGAGTGGAAACTCTTCCTATTCCTGAACACCTGTTCATTGGCCCGGGGGGGACGACAAATCCTATATGTGTTCCATCAATGGACCCAATAACATTTGGAATATGTCACATTGCATAGAATCCAGCCTTCACAGTGGCCAAAACGTCTACTTGGGGGAAAGCGATGTAGCTGCTCATATGTTTGAGGAAGGCAGTCAAAACCCTTGCCAGCACTTTAGAGAACATTGGCTGTGACAGTCCTGCAGCCAAGCCCACTGTCACTTGGAAAGAGCCTGTTGTTAGGAAATAGAGCACTGATAGAACCTGCACAAGAGGGGGGATCCCAGTGGGATGACGGATATCAGATATGAGATCAGGCTTCAATTGAGCACACAGCTCTGTGATTGTGGCCCTGTCCAGTCTATAGGTGAGTATTATGTGCCTGTCCTCGAGTGTAGCCAAGTCCACAAGGGGTCTGTACACGGGGGCTTGCCTCCTCCTCCTATTCCTCCACAGTGGTAGGTACCTAAGGGACACAACATGAAAAATTGATCCACCACTGCAGTGTAATAGAGCATGTATGCATCTGGACACTGTAAATGGCTATGTATGTACAATTGGCACCAATGACACAGTTTTTATTCTAAAATTGTGTACCACCACTATAACATGGCAACCGCCTGCCCTGTATGTAGGGACAGGTGGAAGTGATCTCACTCCACTGGCGTTGGGCGTCATGGCCGAAGGTGGTCTGCCCGGCTGTGCAATTCCTCATTGGCTAACATGGGGCTCTATGGGGTACAGTATAAAATGAGGATCATCCGCTGGCGGTGACGGTGTACACCGCCGCGGAAGTGACCACCATTTTCTGATTATAACCTCACTTGATTCCTGACTTTCCACAGGACAACACCTCCACTGTGTGTGCTGCTGTGATCTGAGTTTGGAACCTGCCATGGCCCGTACGACAGGAAAAAGGGCCCCTGCTTTCACTTCGGAGGAGTTAGAGTGCCTGGTGGATGGGGTCCTACCCCTGTATAGACAAGTGTATGGGCCTCCAGATGACCAACAGGTGAGTACACCATGGGCACGTTGCATGCTACAAGGCTGCATGGAGATGTGTGTGTGCTGGTAGTGTGTCATTTGGGTGAGGGGTATGGCTGGTGGTAGTGTACATGCAGGGCTCCAGGTGATGTGTGTGCCATTTGAGGGGCAAATTATGTCTGAACACCATATGTTTGACAGGCTGGATATTCGGATTCATGGTGTCCCTCTGTGTTTTCCCTGCAGGTCAGCGCCCATCAGAAGAAGGGCTTGTGGTGTGCCATCACCAAGGAGGTGTGGACCCTGGAGGATTATAGCCGGCGGAGCACTCACTGCAGGAAATGGTGGGAGGTCCTGAGATGCTGGGCCCGGAAGACCACAGAGGCCCAGCTGGGGACGGCATCCCAATGACGAAGGGGTGCCCGTCAGAACCTGACTCCCCTAATGGCCTGCATACTGGGGGTGGCCTATCCAGAGCTGGATGGACACTTGAGGGCATCACAGCAGCCACAAGGGATTTAGGGCCAGATGTAGGAAGCCGTTTGCATGGTGCAAACTGCGAAAATCGCAGTTTGCGCCATGCAAACAGCCTAACGCAATGCTCATTCACAAACTGCGAGTCAGTACCGACTCGCAATTTGTGAATGCGACTCGCAATAGGAAGGGGTGTTCCCTTCCTATTTGCGACTCGCATCGCAATGCAGAATTGCTTTGTGACCGCAAATGCGGTCGCAAAGCAGCTCACAGTTACCACCAGTGGTAACTCATTCATAAAAGGGAAGGGGTCCCTTTGTGAATGTGGGCATAAAGGTTTTTTCAGAGCAGGCAGTGGTCCAATGGACCACTGCCTACACTTTAAAAACGAAACCAAATGGTTTCGTAATTTTTTAAGGAAAACGGGCTGAAAAATGAAAAAAAAAAACCTGCTTTATTTAAAAAGCAGTCACAGACATGGAGGTCTGCTGACTTCAGCAGGCCACAATCCCTGTGAGTGCAGGGACTCGCTATGGGGTCGCAAAATGCGACCCACCTCATTAATATTGATGAGGTGGGTCTTTGCGACCCCATAGCGAGTCGCAGACGGTGTCTGAGACACCGTTCTGCATCCGAATTTGCGATTCGGAAATTGCGAGTCGCACGACTCGCAATTTCCGAATCGCAAATTCGGACCTTACTACATCTGTCCCTAAGTCTAGTGTGTGTGACAACCATCTTTGTTGCCTGGTGTAGGATTCTGGTGGTGGGTTTAAGTCAGCGGATGCCCCTGTATGCCAGCTCATACATTGCTGCCTGGTCCAGCTCAGGGTTTTTGGGTGAATAGCAAAATCTGGATAGCTAGCTAGGTGGTTTTCCATGTCAGACAGGGCTTAGTAGGTCCCAGGAGGGGTGCAGATGGCAGTGTTTGGGTCTGACCTGCTGTGGTACCCAGCCAATGGTATGCCAGTGCGGTGCATACTGCTCAATCTTGGTCCTTGTGTGTGATGGCGATGTGTGTGCCATCTGTGGTGTTGGTGCTCTAATTGACCCAGTGCTCCCTTTCTCCCCCCCCCCCCTATTTTCTTCTGTCATCCTGCCCATGTGTACATTAGCATCATCTGGCAAAGGAGCAGGGCCACCGGTGAGGCAGAGTCCACAGATGCACCATGGCGGGGACAGGAGGTGGCAACACTGACTCTGAAACCTCCTCCGATGGGAGCTCCCTGGTTGTGGCGGACAACTCTGGAATCATCCCAGCTATCTGCACAGCCGCCACCCCCGTACCAGCACTGCCCTCCCAGTAGCCCTCCACTGAGTTGCCCATGCCCGCTCACCCAGGAAGTTGGGCATCTCCTTCGCCCCAGGCACCTCAGGCCCTGCTGCCCTCAGTGAGGAGGCTATTGACCTCCTGAGATCCATATCTGTAGGGCAGTCAACCATAGTGAATGCCATCCAGGGGCTGGCATCCCAGATGCAGCACTGCAATGCCTTCCTGGAGGGCATTCACAGTGTCTTGGCGGCCCTACAGAGATCGTTTCAGGCTCTGGCCTCCTCTCTGATGGCAGCCAGTGTCCCTGGTCCTACTGTCCCCCCTCTAACTACCACTTCCCAGTCCCAGTCTCCTCAAGCCCATCCCATGCACACATACAGACAAGCATGCAGACAAAACAACACACAAGAGTGGCACAGACAAACACAGGCACCACACTTCAAGCCACAAACACTCATACAAATAACAGACAGATGCACACACAACAACATCCACTGCCTCAACTGTTTGCCCCTTCTCCTCCTCCTCCCTCACAGTCACACCTGCATGCACCGCATCAACAGTCCCAGACCCTGCCACATGTACACCCTTGCCCACTGACACCACAAGAGCAGACCTGCAGACATGCACCCCACACACCACATGCGCAGTCACCACCACCATCACCACCTCATGTAGCACACCCACGCCACTTGCAGACACCACCACAACATCCATCCACACATCCTGTTTGTCCTCTCCCACCCTGTCTGCCCCCCCTCCAAAGAAGCACCCGAAGCTCGCACTCAGACCCCCAACAGTCATCCACCTGACACATGTGCACTGTTCATGCATCTGCACCCAAGACCAGCACACCTACTCCTCCTACTATCACTCCCTCTACCTTCACTCCCATCCCTCCTCCCACACTCTGCCCCAAAGTCACTAAGAAGGTTTTCCTTGCCCCTCCATCCTGCTCGTAAGTGCAAGGTTCCAACCACCCACCCAGCACCTCAGCCAACCAGTCTGCCACTGCTCCCACTCAAACATCTGCTGCTGGCACTAAGGGCCTCTGAGTGGGATGGCAGCCACTCCCAGCAAGGAGACACCTCTGCCTCAAAAACTGAGGACTAGGGTGGCAGAACCTAAGAGTCAGAGGACCGGGTCAGTGGAGGCACCTCCCAAACCTGGAGGCAAGGACACAAGTCACATGACAAAGACTAAGGGGGCCCTCACAGGAATGAACACAAGGATCCCCATCCCCCACCTGAGGGCAAGGATCCCCATCCACCACCAGAGGCCATGTAGCTCACCCTTCCAGAGACTGTGGCCTAAGTCTCCCTTCCAGGAACAGTGGGCAATTAGCCCCCTACAGAACCAGTGGGCAAGGACCCCCCTCCAGAACCAGTGGGCATGATACCCACTCCAGCTGAGGTGCCCCCCGTTCCTCCCCCTTTACTCTGAGGTACCTGCCCATTTCCAACATGATACCCCTGAACAGTGGAGTCCGGATTATGTCAGGAGCCAAATTGGGGCTTGGATGATGCCCTGTGGCCATGTGTCCCTTTAGTACTTTGGACTGACCATTGGCCCAATCTGTACATTGACGTGTATATAGTTATTTATTTATTCATTATGGTGGCTGTTGGCAGCAAATTACAGTGGTTATTCTACAGGTATGTGTCCTTGCATTTTTTGCTCCTGGGTCCTGTAACTGTCAATGTACTGTGCAGCTGGTTTTGTATGTGTGTATGGTGTGTGTTGTGTGTGTGTGTATGTGTGTGTCACTCTCCTTTTCCACCCTCCCTCCCTTGTGTGCTAGGCAGCTGTACTCACCGTCGTCATCTTCGTCGGTATTGGTGCTCCAGGACGGCAATGGTGTGGTAGAGCATCAGGAAGACCTGGAGTTCAGGTTCTATGGCAGCTGCGGAGTCCTCTAAGTCCCTGAAGGTGAGTCTTTCCTTTTCTGTAATATGTTTCCTCCAGGCTTTTGATGGCTTTGCTAACGCCCCGGAAATCCTGGTGGTTTGCTATGTCATAATATGGTGGGTGGTACCTTGACTTCCGCCTGGCTGCAGGTGGTTACCGCCGTGGTCAGTGGTGTTAATGCCCTGGCGTTTGGTGTAGTACATTCGCTGTCTATGGGAGGTCTCACCACCATGGTCATGATTTGGCAGTAATTACTGTCAGCCTGTTGGCGGTATTACCGCCTCTTTAACAGTGGCGGTCAGTACAGCGCCAATGTCATAATGAGGGCCTATAATTCCCATATTTCCATTGTTATGCTCGGGGAGAGGATTTGGCCAGCGGGTTCGAGGGTCGGCATCAGGGCAACACCCTGTGATTCTGGGTAAATTAGTTAACGTCACCATGTCCTAAAAAACAAGTTAATTTGTCATTGTGTAATGTAACTGGTGTTAAGACCTCCGATAACTTCGGGTGGAGCTCATACTATTTAAAACTGCAACATTTTGCAAATAAAAAATATAAAAATAATGGATTCGAACCCGGGTCGCAAGTCAACTCGTTTTGTAAGGTATATTATGTTTTTACTAGACCTGATTAATTTGAAGCTTTATTGAACATTTGAAAATAAAAGTTACAAAAAATAAAGCGCTTGGGCCTCGTCGCATCGTCACCCTTTATAGTCACAGCTCCCGGGCCATGCAGTATTTCACCAAAAGAACCCACCTGTTTAAGCACGATATTGAAGTGCAAATGCATTTGGGAGATTCCTCTAAAAATTGAGGTCTTTTTGTTTGGGACAAAATGGCTTCTTCTGTTCTTAAAGGTCGGGCCCATATAGTTAAATGCCAGGCCGGGCGCTCCGTACTGCTGCTGTGCGCTCGAGTCGCGTTCACCAGCCCTTTTCACCCACCTACCGGGAAGTTGATCTTTTCTGGCTCCCCAAGGCTCTGATTTGTATGAAATATTTATATCTCCCAGAGTCACTTGGGCGATGGTACCTAGGAGACATTCAATTAGGGCCTGGAATCTCAGGCGAGAAGATGAATTATACATTCTGCTAATAAAAGGCCACTGCACCTAAAATGCTTAATAGGCAAAGGTCAAGCAAGAAGAACGACATTATTTCAAAAGAATATTCGAACGTGCGCTGTGTATCCATCGCTGAAAATGTAGTGAGCAGTGTGTGGCTATGCAGAGTTGGCAGCGTAATGTCATGAGACAAGCGTGCGATGCTTTCCATCTATGTTTGGGTCAGTGTTGGAGGGGCGCGTGCGTTAAGGGGGCGTTGGAAAATGAGGAAGGTTGGAGGCCCAGGGTGTCCTATTTACAAAACCATTACTGGGTGAAAGTGGCTCTTACATTTGCAAAGGGATTGTTTACCTGTGCCTTTTCAAGTTTGGAACTCAATCTGATTTTGCACTCTTAAAAGAGATTTACACACTCTTACCATTACCTAGTGTAATATTGCACCTGTGCATACATGCAAACAGACCCGATTCAGGCGGGAGACTTCCGATTTTTTAAGCCCAAAATTGCTTTATTTTAGGTGTCCCTCACCTAAAATCTCCTCTCTTCTAATGCAAGTCAATGGGAAAAATTAGAATCCCTCATCCCGTCATTTTTTTTCTAAACTTTTTTCCCCACAATTGCTGGGTGTGTACGCAAAGGGAAGGACAGTAAGTGCAAATGCACACATGCAAAATCATTCTCTCTTTCAATGCAGTAACTGTTTGCCTAAACATAGTGGAAAATTACAAAGTATGACAATTCCTGAAATGTGGAAATTTGCATCACTGTTTTGTTTTGTTTTGTTATATGGATTTGTAGAGCATGGCTAATCACTTGTGAGGGTATCCAGGCGCTGAGTAGGGCAGGAGGAGGAGCTTATGCCTGTTTGGTCTGGAAGAACCATGTCTTTAGTTCCTTTGGAAGTCCATGAGGAAGAGAAAGGAACTGAGGCGTTGTGGGAGGTTGTTCCAGGTCATGGCTGCAAAGTATGAGCAGGAGCGTCCTCAGCTTCTGGTCTTCTTGATGCGAGGGAGGTGTGCTCTTGCTGGGGATGCAGATCAAAGGGGTTTAGTAGGTTGGTGGAAGTTGAGGCAGTGGTTGAAGTATGCAGGACCGGTCTTGTTGAGTGCTTTGTAGAGGTGGGTGAGTAGCTTGAACTTACATCTTTCCTGGACTGTGAGCCAGTGGAGATTGTTGAGTTGTGGAAAGATGTGGTTATTTTGCAGGATGTTCAGGATGAGTCTAGTGGCGGCGTTCTAGGTGGTTTAGAATCAGTGTGTAACATGGTCTGGAATTCCAAAGAATTCCAAAGTAGAGGGGTTTCCATAGTCAAGTCTACTACTTGTGATAAGAGCCTGGGTGTCTGTTAATCTAGTGTTAAGTCGGATCCACTTGAAAATCTTGCATAGCATTCTCAGGATGTAGAAGCATGATGAGGTGACAGTGTTGATCTGTGTGCTCATTGAGAGGTTGGTGTCCAGGATGATCCTGAGGTTCTTGGAATGGTCTGCAGGGGTGGGTGGGGGTCCAAGTAAGGAGGGCCACCAAAAGGCATCCCAGAGGGAGTGGTTGTTGCCGAAGATTTTCTGTAGTAATTCTGCGGGTGTTTGTAGGTCTCTTGTTAGCCAAGACATTTCATTTTTACTCAAATTATATGTATGTATCATATGTATAACATACATACTTACACCCAGTCTTATACATCCTTTAGTCTCTTGTGCCATTCACCTTTTTACGTGCAGTCAGTCAGCCTATTTCAGCTATTAACTAACTTCGTTATGAGTAATGGTATACTTCTCTTTCACAAGAGTGCATCCACATCCAAAGTAGATAATGTTGGTGTTAGGGAATATCAAAGTTTAAGACAAAAAAATATATTTGCTTTTATCCAATGTGTTTTTCTGAGATTGACGAGGGCACGTCAGCTCCCACTAAAATAAAACTTAACAAAAACCATGACAAAGCAAAACGGGGATTGACAAGCCAAAAGGCCAGCAGCCAATGCCAGATCTATTTGCTTTGCCACTGCTTGTTAATTGTACCCTGGAAATCTAAACGCAGGCTCAGATGATCAAAAGTGTCCATCAATGCAGTGCAGCATCCAAAGTTGCTGTGCTGAGTTGCGTGACAAGGAGAGAGCAGGAAAGCGCCATATCTACAGAGTAATAGCATTGTCATGCTCTCCCCACACACACACACACACACACACTATGGCTGCTTCTTTACATCTCACAATCACACTCAGGTATGGGAAGATAGTACAATAGTACAACTGCACATCCCAGAAGTCCTTGCCACTTTTCTCTTCCTCAACTCATGCCAACTCAGGCCTACAATGACTATACACAAAATTTCTGATTGGACAACCCAGTGCAGTAACTATTTAAGTAAACTACAATTATAAGAAATATCATAAAGGAACCTGCAGAGTTGTTCAAAGCTGCCAACACACTGAAAGAACATGAACTACATGTCTGTGCCTCTCTCAACTCACTGTCCACCACACTGCTATGAGCTGTATTCCATGACACAATAACCGCATGTTGGTGGTCAATACGTACAACATGGAAACACTTTGCACTTAGTATCACAAAACCAAGACAAAACTTTTCCATATATCCATCCTATATGACGTAGCTTGCTGCCCATATACATAAGCGATTCAGTGTCACACATAGGGGGTAATAATCGCTATACAAGTGCTGCAATACAATAAGCACATTTGTTATCATTTGTTCATTGCCAAGATTTGTTTTCATCCTATTAAAATCTTTTTTTTCATCAAACGTAAGAATGACAAAACTAAATGTGCTTCATTTGTGCTTTCATAACTGCTGATATATGTTGAAATATCTGTACATTTCATTTACAGTTATTTACATTTTTGTGTAGTTGAAACAAATTGACATCCTACTGTCTTTTTTTCCACTCCCAGTATGTAGGGCATCTGAAATTCTTCAATACTGCTTCATTTTCCAGATAATTATGAAGTTGTCACATTTGCTAGATATTCCATCATCTGCTGTATAATTTGCAGATTTTAGCAAAAGTAAGTTTTCTTTCCAGCTCCTGCTGCGCAGTGGAAGGTCTTTAGCAATGGTTGACTGGTCACCTTTTAGTTAATTGTAGCTGAATTGGATATGGAACTTGTAATAATGAATGCTCAGACAGAGCTAACGTGTAAAACGTACGAAATAATGAAGTAATACTTCACAAAATGTGCTGCATTAAGCCAGATAGTTTGTGTTTTCTTGCTGCGTAATTAGGTCAACCTTGACTCATTATTTGGACCTCCCCTGCCACATAATACCAGTGGCACTACCCGTAACCTAGTGAGATTGTCATAGTTCACTTTATAAAATCCTCTCACTTTGCTGTCCAGAAAGAAAAGGGAGCATCTCCACATTTAAAAGAATAAGCAGCAATTTGTCAGAAGGCATAGACTGACATTTAAGCCCTGTCTCTGATCATGCAGTAAATGTAAGAAGATAAAAAATGATTTTTTATTTCTCAGTCATCTTCTGAACTCCAATATGTTTTCCCAATTGGACTGTGTGCATTGAAATGTGAATGCAGTTTGTTGAGCTAAACTGAGGGGCATATTTATAAGGAGCTTCTGCCACTGCTGTGCCATTTATTTTGATGCAGTGGTGGTGCTTCAGAGCTCCATATTGATAAAGTAACTCAGTAGGCATAATGCTTCACTTTTACTCTGTCCTGCATCATTTTTTACCGGTGGTACAACCGGCTGTGTCTGGGAACGTTAATCATATGCAAGGTAGGCGTCCCCCCTTAAAATCCAATGCAGAACTGACACATTCATATTTACAAGTTTTTTGGAAAGTTACGCTTCGTTGGCAAATGACACGCTAAATCCAAAATGCATCCAAATGCCTACGCAAAGGCAATTCAGGTGTAAAAATGACACATTAGCTCTAGTACATAAGCAGAACTTAGCGGAAACACTTTTGTAAGCTCAACTACACTATGGAGCTACTCATACTGCAGCTTGGCCACCAGCAACCCCACCATCACCATCACCAAAGAGGCAGCGCAGGAGAAGGGAGTGAACATATCAGCGGAGGACTACCTTCATTGATCTCAGGGAGGAGGGGGTCATCACCTTTTCCAGCCTCAGGGTGGAGTCCATTGTCCAGCTCCTGCACCAGATTGCACCAAAGCTTCAGACAACATCACTCTGCAGGCCAAGCTGATGGCAGTACTATACATGCTGGCACTTGGCTCATTCCAAACCACTACAGCCAGAGCGGCAGGAATATCTCAGCCATCAATTTCCACATTCCTACCCATCATCCTTGATGCCTTCATAAGCCTCACACCACAGTACCTCATGTACCCCAACACACAGCAGTAACAACTAGAAAACAAGCAAGGATTTTATGCCATTGCTGGATTTCAACATGTGTTGGGAGTCATGCACTCATGTGCAACTGGTGCCTCCCGCTGCTACATTCCACCTGTATCGCAAACGGAAGCACACATATTCATTCAACATGAAGGGAACAGTGGACCATCTGGGGATGTTCATCAGTGTGCTGGAAAAGTACCTGGGGAGTGCTCATGATGCATACATCTTCAGACGTTCCATCATCAATGAGCGCTTCCAGAATGGGAGATATGGGAATGGCCTACTAGTTGGTAAGTACATCTCAAGCACATGACAGACCTCATGAAAGGAAAATATGTTGGATACAATGGCCATATTTGCGTTGGGAGAATGAGACAGTGCACACGTAGCAGGTATGGACCTCATACTTGCACCATACCATATGGCACATGTGCAATACAACCCTCCAAGTCATACATCTTGAAGCCTGCTAAGCCACTGTGGGCCTCATGTACAAGAGGCCTGCGCTGATGGAGAATCTATTTCCATGACACTGTGGTGGAGCAGGTTTCTGAACCATGTCTATGAGGCAATACAAAGTCACTCTGTGTGCCCTTGTATGGCCTCATAGATTTGGACTAAGGCAAGGTGTGCATAGTGCTGTGTTGCCTTTCTCTATGTCAAGGATGTGTCCCATGGGCCTTGCATTGAATTTTACCATGCAGAGCCAATGGGTTTTGACACATTCACAGATTTACAAGGATCGTTAAACCTGGAAATGTGTCAAAAATGTGCACCTCCCCAGGGGATGTGTAACAAGGAGAAATAACGTTATTTCGCCTTGTCATTTCCTCTTTCTAGGTGTTCTGCATTCTGCAACGCACCTGCATGGAGGAAAAAACACCCATTGATTGTTTCTGAGCAGGAATATGTCCCTTACTGAATAAACACAATTGAGCCAACAATGCAGAAACACCTGCACCATGGTGCAAGGGTGCCTGTGTTGGCGGTAGTCACCAATCTGTGATCTTGTGCATGCAGAAGGAACAGAAATGCTTCATTTCGTATTAATGAGGCACTACCCTGCCCTTTCCATCTGATGCAAGCAGTGCAGTTAAGTGATTTAGGCGGTCATTCTGACCGCGGCGGTCGGCGGTCGCCGCCCGCCAAGCGGTTCCCGCCGAAAGACCGCTCCGCGGTCAAAAGACCGCGGCGGCCATTCCGGCTTTCCCGCTGGGCCGGCGGGCGACCGCCGGCCGGCCCAGCGGGACAGCCCCTTCAACAATGAAGCCGGCTCGGAATGGAGCCGGCGGAGTTGAAGGGGTGCGACGGGTGCAGTGGCACCCGTCGCGATTTTCACTGTCTGCTAAGCAGACAGTGAAAATCTTTGTGGGGCCCTGTTAGGGGGCCCCTGCACTGCCCATGCCAGTGGCATGGGCAGTGCAGGGCCCCCCAGGGGCCCCACAGCACCCGTTCCCGCCATCCTGGTTCTGGCGGTGGACACCGCCAGAAACAGGCTGGCGGGAAGGCGGTCGGAATCCCCATGGTGGTGCTGCAAGCAGCGCTGCCATGGTGGATTCCCTGGGCCAGCGGGAAACAGGCGGGAAACCGCCGGCTCCCCTTTTCTGACCGCGGCTTTACCGCTGCGGTCAGAATCGCCAAGGAAGCACCGCCAGCCTGTTGGCGGTGTTTCCGCCGCCCTCCGCCATGGCGGTCATGGGCCGCCAAGGTCAGAATGACCCTCTTACTGTGCTACCCTGTGTCAAAAACTCGTAAATGAGGCCCTGTGTGTCTCGAAATGGTAGAAAGATCCTCAGGAATGCAACACTGTGTAACATGCTGTGTCACAACACCGTCTTGAAGTTAGGGTCTCCATTTCTATTGACTGTATGTCCACAGATAACTCCCATGGTCATAAGGCATGTCATGTATCCAATACCTCCGAAAATGAGACAGTTTCATAAAAGTTACTCTCGCAGGGTCAAGTGTATCATGGAAAATGACGTGTCATCATATACAAACCTGCCATTGTATGTGCAGTCCAATAGGTGCCACACAAGCCTACTTCATCAGTCTTCCAAGGGTACAGACTGTGCAGCAAGGCAGACCCTCATGCACAACGTACATCTCATAGGAAAGGCAGCCACATATTCCCCATTTAGATAATGTGCCTGTCTTGTTGCAGTGCTGCCCATTGTCTGCCAGTACACTGCATCATGCTGAGAAATATTTGTCCCACACTGTCCTCAACAGTGAGACAGTACATATTTTAAAGTTTAACGGTTGCACTGTACAGCTTAGTTCTCTCCCCTCTTGTGTAATCTCAACATACTGGACACAGTGCATTGCCATGTGTAGACTATCCTGTCCCACATTGATCATATTGATATGCACTCAATAATCTATCTATGGCAGTAGCTAATGAACAACAGTGACTACTACTGTCAGATCCAAATATGTGTTAAGGAATGAGACAACATAATCTGCACTGACTAAATATTGTAAAATCAGATATGTTTTAGTTCGGAAATGGCAATAGTAGTTAAAAAGCACAATACAGGAGTGTGAAAGAAGTGTCTCCTCAATGGCTAACTGACTCTTCATACTAGTAAAGATTCACTACATTCCTGGCATTGGCACTCACAAGTGTTACAAATAGTAAGTGTATCACAGTGGCCAGTATAATTGTATTTGTAGTATGGTGTCAGTCATAACAATAGTGAAAGTGCATGTATGCTAAACAATGTCAGAGCATGTCCCATACTGGTTCAAAAGTGTATAAGTCATTGAGGACACATACCAGAATGTACATTAATGTGGGCACATCAACCATCATGACCATTGATGATTGTTCCACTCCTGTGTTTTTAGCTGACCAAGGATATGGTCTGCAGCTGTTGGTCATGACCCCCTGTGCAGAGCCCCAAATGGAGGCACAGCAGAGCTACAAACATGCTCTTTACAGGTCCCGGTCCATAGTGGAGCCTTTGGAGTCCTCAAGTCACGCTTTCATTGTCTTGATATGTCTGGAGGAAGATTGCCCTACTCCCCCTCATGGTATGTAAGATCATACTTGTATGCTACGTATTGCAGAGCATTTGTGTGCAAACCAATGTCCCTTGGGATGAGGGAAACAAGGGCCAGAGGATGATGATGAGGAAAATGAGTCCCAACACCAAAATGTTGGTACAATTGCTGGGAAACGGCAGAGAGAGCAAATTGTGCAGAATGTCTTTGTTGATGCATTAGCCACATCAAGAGACCACAAATATATGTACTACCTGAACAACAATTACTAAAATGCAAATATATTTATGAACACAACCATTGTGTAAGCAATGTTACTACATAGTCACTGTAAACATCAACACACTCACATCACACATGATAGTAATTGGCACACAACAAAGGTATGTAGCAATGTGTAATAGACACAGCTGGATAACATATTTTAAATCCAAAAATGTGTGCATGTCAACAATCTGTGCCAATTGCATATGTGTGGAAGAATAACAGCAAACAAATGTAACAATGTGGTAATATTGTATACATGTAATGAGTATGTGTGGTATAATTGTGTACTGACTGTTAGATGACCCGTCATAATCCCAAGAAAGTGTAAATGTCAACAGTGTGCAGTTATTGAGTGTGTATGTTGACTGTATTTACACATTTATACTGTGTTACAGTCACAGAGGGCAGTATAGTGACCTGATTCTCCCATTACTGGGAACAGAGGCCCATAGGATGGTGCAACACAGTATGTCCACATATGCCAAACAAAAGTCTGCCAGCACATAGCAACATCAGTATTACATCTCACGTAACACATGCCAATGATTGTCACTATACTGTGCCACCATTGTTGGTTTGGATACCTCGCCACAAGGCAGCTTCACGTCACCTAATAGGCAAGGATGCAACTGTCACATGCAGGAATGTATGTGGCTGTGCCGTTCAATCTCACATTGAAATTAACAATGCTGTGGCTCCAGCAGCTCCATACATGTAGTCCAACTTGTCCAGGACACAAGGCTAAACTAATTGACAAATAGATGTCTAGATCATACTACATGTGACGTCACTCCTGGCAAAGTAACATGAACTGATGCATCCCAGGTGACAGTGGCATAACATGGCAATAACTGCACAATTGACCATCTGGTATGAACGCCTAACCAAATTCTAACTTCATGTCAACCCTCTCCTTTGACTAAAAAAACTTTCACAGGAAAATGCTAAACATATCCCTACTTCAAAGACATCACATTTGTTAGGACTACTCAAGAAGGCCTTTTAAAGTACAAAGCAATGGGTAATAGTCTTTAGTGAGCCATTTCTGCAACAGTAATTTGCATGTGGCACACATACAGTGTCACACACCAAACAAAGTCAGTAGATGTGTGGGCACCAGTACAACATAGGGTGGCCAGTGGACAATATAGTCTGCCCTATAATGTCAGGCACATATGAACATGTGACCTACTGCCATAGCAAACTACTGTACACATCTTGACCTTCAATCTGTGAGCTGAATGCCACATACAATGTAGACAGGCTTTAGTAGATAGTGAATTTACATTTCTTTGTGTGTTATACGCTCATAAGCACAACCGTGGTATGTAACACAGACAGATAGTATGAACTACAAATATGCCCACAATCATGTCTGACAATTGGCATAGTAGTGCTGCATCTGGGACAACAAATAACAACTAGGCTGATAACTACATCAATTGAACCATGGTACAAACTGTTGTCACATTGATGATGGCAATATGCGCACAAAAAAAGCTAGTCAGAGACACACAGTAATATGTTGCCTGTCCGAGTGTCTGCAACATGAACGCAGGGATTCACACATGTGTGCACTGTTAACATACGCATGCAACACATCACAAGACTACATGCATGTTAGCAGAGTGAAAGTGAGCTAGAAAAGTGAACCCTGTGATAGGTTTTTCTGCATTGCACCAATCATCACACTATACCACATACAAAGGGCTAGTAGCATCAAGAATAACACAAGAATTGGCCACAAGTGTGACTGATTGCACTTTGAGGGCCTCAGTAGGAGTTTGGCGGTCCGTGGACCACCATGGTAGAGGTGGCAGTCCGACCACCACAACTTTGGCAGTCGGACTGCCTGATTACGAGTTTGGCTGTTGGACTACCAGACACATGCCTGCGGACCGCCGGCACTGCCATGCTCATTGTGGGTGGGACCGCGGTGGTCCTGACTGCGGTGGCCAATGTAGGAGATCCCGGCATTGGTACTGCCATGCCCATTATGACCTGCAGGACCTCCAAGTTTCCAGTGGTGATCCCACCGCCATGGAAAGCTTGGTGGTCAGGCAGGTGAGGGGCCCAAAACGGGGGGGCCTCAAGGGGTACGGCCCCATGGTGGGTGAGGTGGGGGCCCATGTGGGCCACCAGGAAATTTGGGGCTTGGGGGGGGGGTGCACTGTGTCCCGTGCATGACGTGGTGCTTTGGCAAAGTCCGGCCGTTGTGCCTACAGGTAGGGATGCATGGCCAGCAGTAGTTCCATTATACTGCCCCTGTCTCCCCGTCAGTCACGCTAGCCCTGTGGGGAACTCGTAATTTGGTGGTGTGGGGACCGTTGTCCTGGTGCCATTCGAAAGACCGCCACCATGGCGGTCAGGCGGTCCAACCGCCAAACTCGTAATGAGGCCCTGAGTGTCATTTGGAGGCCATGCATCAACACCAATCCCCCAAAACCAATGCATTGTATATTTACATTTGTTGCATGTAACCCTCACCTTGACTATGTTAGGAAAAGTGACACTTTAGTAGGAAAAGCGTTGCATGGAATAGGCACATAAGCTACAAAGCAGCCAAAACAATGCCTCATCTACTGTAATGTGTTGTGTATAACTCACACATTGGCGAAATCACTAGTGATGCGTAAAAAAAACCAAAGCTTTTGTAGGAAAAGTGCACTTGAGTTGGAAACATGACGCATCCACACAGGAAATTACACAATGGTTCAGCCATGCTGCAAACCAGGAACTGTCAAGTTACATTCACTTTCACTTAGTCTTTTAGTCTGTGCTGGGTATTTGGAGTATTTGGAGTGTGCTGTTGCTGGGTGGTCTGTTTTTGGTCCCGTTGGTGTCTCTGCTGTCCCTTTTGTGTTTGTAAAGTGTCCTTTGTGTACTGTATATTGTACAGTTTTGTGTACTGTATTGTCAAGTGCTAACCCATTTAGGGGTGCTGTAGTTTAGGGGAAGGGGAAGGGTTACATCTTTTTAGGGTGTGTTTATGGTGGATAGTTTGGGTAGTAGGATGTCAGGGAATGTCGGAGTGAAAAACATGTCAGAGAATGAGTTTGGTGGCCTTCTGTGGTTGTTGGTGCATCACCTGCCCAACATGATTGGAAGTGGAAAGTGGGTGTAGCAAGGATACCCTGCCCACAAGAGGAGACAGCGCTGGGAGAAGATGCAGCACCAAATGGATCATTTCTTCAACGTCTTGCGGAGCATCCACCAACGGAAGCACCGTTGGGCAGATGTTGTGAGCTGAGAGACCAATCTACTCAATCACCTGCAGTGAGATGTGTAAGTGTGATCATCAGTCAGCTTTCCAGTATACCTGACATGTATATACACAACAGCAGTAGGATGTAGGGAATAGAAGTACGATGGTGGTATGAAGGATGTTGGACTTCAAAATGGAGGAATGACCTTTGTTCTGCCTGTGTGATACACATTGCTAGTGTAGTTGTCCAGATGGCACTATGGGGGTCATTACAAGATTGGCGGGCGGCGCAGTCCCCATTACAACATCCCCGCTGGCCCGGCGGGCGCAAACCTAGTTTACGCCCGCCGTCCCAGCGGGGATGCGGCCGCAACATAGGAGCCGGCTCCTAATGGAGCCGGCGGTGTTGCGGCCGTGCGACGGGTGCTGTAGCACCCGTCGCGCTTTTCACTGTCTGCTATGCAGACAGTGAAAAGCTGCACGGGGCCCTGTTAGGGGGCCCCTGCACTGCCCATGCCAGTGGCATGGGAAGTGCAGGGGCCCCAGGACTCCCCTTACCGCCAGCCTCTTCCTGGCGGTGCAAACCGCCAGAAACAGGCTGGCGGTAGGGGAGTCATAATCCCCAGGGCAGCGCTGCTTGCAGCGCTGCCCTGGCGGATTATCACCGCTGGGGCTAAAACGGTGGGAAACCGCCAGCCCCGGCGGTGCGACCGCGGCGCTACCGCCGCGGTCATAATATGGGTCTCCGTACCGCCAGCCTGTTGTCGGTACGGACGCCACTTTATGTATGTTCAATCATTTGTGGCTGTGTTTGTTCCTAACTCAATGCAGAGGGCTTTGACATGTGTTGATAGGGGACATGTCACCATTACACACATGTCAATGTGGTTACATGCCTGACTCATGCCCTCCTATACCGCATTCCCTATGACAGGCATATGCTCATACCCTTGTAGTGTTTATTGAGGAATAAGGGCAATGTGTGAAGTACCACAGCCATGCATGCACAGTGTTGTCTGCATCAGGCCATTTCACAGTCAACCTACAGCTGTCGTTGCCCATACTACTTCACCAATTATTTGTCACCATTTAACCTGTTCAGGCAATTACACACAATGTACAGGACAACATACTCATAGATGATGCAACCAGAGCATTCATGCACACACCCATCATATGGATTAAGTATGAGTTAACGTTCATCTAGTTTATATTCCATAGAGACATGTATGGACAGACACTTGATCATGTAAAGGATCACTACCAATATCTTGAATGCCATTATGTAATCACAATCAAAGTGTTCCAGGTACGTCCATGAGTCAACATTGGAGGGGTTCCCAGCAGGTCTGTTGAGTTGTGGCTAGCTAGTCATACTCCATCAATGATACAATTACCTTCCACTGAGTCATTATGCTGCAATGTGTGTTGCCTTGTGTTCTTGCCCTATTGGGGAAGCATTGCTGAGGCACAATACGTGTACTTGCTACACATTACTAATTTCACAGATTTGTTTGTCCATATGTCATTCCTGAATTGCATGCTGCCTGACAAACCCCAGAAAGTACCTAGAAGAACCACGTCTACCACGTGTACCATTCCAAGTATACACATCATTGTTACCGATCTGTCTTATTGTTCACATGTCTATAGTTTTATGATGCCAGAAGCAGCCATACCATGTACCTAAAAGGCCAAGACATTAGCACTTCAGCATTGTAACTGTAGGGAATGAAGATGCCTCTAAAGACAGCTGGTCATTCTTTGTTCCATTGATGTCCAATTTATTGGCTGGACCTGCCACCTGTGCTTCTAACAGTTGTTCATGCATGTATTTTTAGATAAGTTTGACAACTTGAGACTGGTTTAATACATGTGTCCTTCCTCTCCAACAGCCAACATGACACAAGAACAGGAACAAGCGTACTTGATACATTTGGCATGGTACTGGCACCCGATGGTGGTTTCTTGCAGAGGGCGTTGGGGCTGCACCCAAACACTTTTCTATGTTATTTGGATGGTAATTGCTAGGAGCAATTACCATCCACATAACGTTTAAAGAACATGCTGCTTCCAGTGCCCGGTTGCCACTTGTGACTCACCCTTGCTGACAGGAGATTCAGACAGCCAGGCATCTTTCAGATAGGCACAATTGCTAGTGCGCATGTGCTACATTGTGTTTACTTTTTTTTAATGTAAGCAGGCTAATCAGGACTGACCTAGCTCCAGCTCTGGCCTTCAGTTCTGAGGGTCTCAACAGACAACCTGCTTATGAAGTGCAGCAGTGTCATATTTTCAAGCAGTCCTGGGCATGTAGGGCATCAGACCTGTATTTCCCGGGGCTGCCTGTCAATCACTATCCAGGGCAGCAATACCCTTTTCCAAGTCGTCACAGGGTGATGAGTTGGGAAAGGGTGGAGTTACAACCTGCTGCCTGTAATTGATCGAGGGCATGTGACCTGAGGTCACGGAACCATGGGACATTGGGTTGCATGTATGCTGAATCATGGTTGTGGCCTCGTGTTGCAATTGGTGCTAAAACACAGAACAAGACGGGGAAGCAGGCCATGGGAAAGGGAGAGATTGATGGATAAATATGAAAGAGGGGAGAGGGCAGAGAAAGATTATATGACAGAAATTGTAAAATGCACACAAAAAGAAAATGGAAGGGGAAAGACAGGGTTGATTCGTTGTTCTGGGGGTCCAGGGTGCAAAAGCGCAGGGCCATTGTGCATCCAAATTAGCCCAACATCTTACAGTTCGAAACAGTCTCTGCACATGCAAAGTGCCCTGCAGGAGTAGCCCTTAATGAGCACAAACAGGAGCTGTTATTTTTCAGGCAGCCCTCTAACGACCCTCTCTGTAATGCATGAATCTGGCCACAGTCCAGGTAGGGGGTCTCAAAAGGTGACAGTGAGGTTTTTGTTGCCATTTGTTCTCTTGGCAGTCAAGGCTAGAAATCTGTGTTTCTAAACACAAACACTGCACACAGCTTCTCGCTCAGTCCATGAAATGCCAACCCCTTGTACTTCAATCACCCTTCACATTTGGGCTACCCTTCTCAATTTCAACCACACAGCACACTGACAAAGGAAAATTGCAATTGATTCCAGTTGCAACAAGCAATTGGTTATTGGCATCTTGTGTACATTGATGTCATTTACTATTTTAACAAGTGAAGTTACCTTGTTAATTTTTTTTCCTCTTGGACACAAATGGTACAGTAAGTACATAAACAGCCGTGTATCCTAACTGGATCCTGTAAACCCCATTTGTAACCAATAAACTGGAAACTCTTCCAGGGTTGATATTTTTACTGTGCACCAACCCATTAATGAATTGTCCTTCAAAATGACAAAAGCTTTTACCCACATTCATTTGCAAGCGATGTATTGCATTCAGTATGTCTGTTAGTGAATATACCATAGATACTTATAGTGCATTTATTAAATATAGGGATTTTGTATAATGGGCCACTGCCAAATAGCAGTCAAGAGGGAGACTTTTACCAAGTCTGTCTTTTTAGCCAACCACGAGTAGCATTCTGGGATTTGTAGGCCCATGTTTGTAATGGGAAACTGGAAACCAGATCATCTGGTGTGGAGGAGACAAGGGTTTGCACACATTTCAGAAATAGTGACGAGATGGAGGAGAGAAGGGACGCATAGAGGAGAGACAGTCCACTCCGATGGGGATAACTGACATACACTCCCAAAAATCTGTGACTTGTGCTACACCTACCTGTCCCTGAGATTTGAAATGCTTGGCGTGGTAAAGTGTTTGATTTGAAGAATTGCACAGGTCAGATTGGGTGGTTTAAAAGGAGGCAACAGTTACCATGCTTCCTACAGTGTATGCTAATTAAATGAGAAACAAATCAAGATTTTAAACGAGAAACAAATCAAGATTTTGAAATGTTACAGAAATGTCCTCTCAGTTGTACAATTAAAAATACCAACATGTGGTAACTGATAAGCAGCCATTGAGTCTGAATCACACATGGAAATGTGAGCAAGTGCAGTTTTTTAACGCGGTTGACTAAGTGTTTCCAATATGTGAAGATAAAGAAGCAGGTACATGATCACACAATGTGTCGAAGTGATGGAGCCGAGATTCCATGCAAAAAATTCTAGTATGAATTTATGTTTAAGTTAACATAAGACAAATTAGACAAATCTCTCTGTCATCCATCCCCGTGTTTATTCCCTGACAAATGGTTTGTACAGTATTGCTCGCGTTTGCTAGCTTTCAGCAAAACAAAGTTTTATCAGGGTGAAAACCAGTTGTCAGGACATATACAAGGGGCCTAGCCTAGGATGTAAGCTTTGAGGCAAGCCCTGCCTTTAATGTGCACGCTACTGTTGTGACCACATGGTTAGCAGATATGTAGCTTCCACTCTTGGCCTCAGTGCCTTGATGGAAAGTGCAGCACATACTGACAGCACCCTGAGGCCCAGAATGAAAGAGTATTTGTCTATCGATATGGTCTGTTACCGAAGCTGTAGCGGTGCTGGAACAACTTTCAGAGAGGGGGTGTTGCCATCAATGCAACATGACTGAAATGAAAGGTATTGTGAAAAATCCAAAAGTAGCACAAAGAACAAGTTTCGCAAATAAGCTACATCCATTCAATAGGTGAGTGGTAAGGGTGTGATATGTCACCGTGTGGTGTACATTTCAGCACACTGTCACAAAAATATTGCTAACGCAGGGTGCAATAGATCACTATCAGTTACAGATAGCATAAGATATATGGCAGTTTTTAATGTGTAAATATATTTCAAGACTACACATTACTTTATTGCTTTAGAAACGTTCTTGATTTCTCAAATTTGCTTTGAAATGCACCACTTGCCTATTGTTTTCATCAAAATCTTCTCTGGGAGAGAAACCCCCAAACCTGAACCCCTCTTATGTCTGTTGGGGTCACTTGCTCTGCTTGCAACTAACATTCATCCCCAACTTCTATGCCCTGCCATTTCAAAGTGTCACCAGCCACCACTGCTGGCACCTCTGAAAGGTTGCAAAGAGATTCAGGTGCATAGGCAGGAACTATAAGCAGTGGAAGGCCTCCGGGACCTGACAATCACAACCTCTGTGGCAGATTCTGTAGGACAGACCAGGCACAAGCGCTGACTTTGAGGGGTCCCAAGCAGTCATTCTTGATCCAGTAGTGGGACTATCTACAGTGCAACCAGGAGTACCAACAACTGCAGTTACCACAACACCAGGTGCAAAGACTGAATTCGAAAAGCAGGCCCTAAAGGACAATGTGGAGGTGAAGTCAAGGCTGGCAGTCCTGGAACAGCAGGTGGCCACTCTAATGGACATTGTAAAAAACTTGCAGCAAACTGTTGACTATATTGATGGCCAAATTTAGACTGCTTTGGACTTGCTGCCCCTCCCTAGTTCCTGTTAATATTAATTTGGGTATTACGTTTTAGCATAGTTTTTTAAGATAGTTGATTAAGATAGTTTTTAGAGTAGGAATAGTTTAGGTTAGTCATAGTGCGTTTGTAGATTTTAATGTTTTATAGTTGTTAGTTGGGGATGTGGGTGGGTAGGTAGATTAGTGGATGGATGGAGGGTCAATGTTTAGGTTATGTAACAAAAATAAAAACCGCAATTTATTTTTTTAAATATACTATATATATATATACATATATATATATATATATGTATTGTGTGTAGGTTGTAATGTTTTGTTAGTTTATGTAGAGGTGTAGTGTAAGTCTAATTTCCTATTGTGTATTAAGGGGGTGGGAGTTGATGGTTAATATGTTCAATATGGTATATTTATAGATCTTGATTAGTTAAGGATAGTTAAGTTAGGTTATTTGTAAGTTAAGGTACCATAGATTATTTAGCATAGCATTGATTAAGGCATAGTTTACTTAGGTTTTTAATGTAGAGTAGGTTAGTTTTATTTTAGAATTTAAGCTGTCAATAGTGTTATTAATAAAAAACTGTTATTCACTTTCAAAACTGCTCTCTTATTAACTATGTGGCAGTTGTCATATATGCTTCAGCTGGAATAAGCCCATGATGTGTATTTCCATGTCAGTGTTTGTATACATGGTTAACTGGGTGAAGCACCAAAAGTGTATATATTGGTATGGTTGCAATGGAGTAACTTGAGGGATCGTTAAACGTGGTTGTGCCCAGAAAGTGGCATTCTTGCTGTGAATGGATCCATAGCTCCATAAAGGTATTCACCAACTGTTGTACTGTGTGTGTAAGTGCAGCTACATTACATGTAAGGACAAATAAGGAATGTGATTGTAAGTAATTAAGGATGTGTTCAGCCACACACTGTTGCCAGCCACTTACACACTATCCCTTGCACCAATTTATTGTCACATCAGGGTTGATTGCAGGCTAGTATCCATGAATATGTCCCCTATCTGAGAGTAACTTCATTTGGTCTGATCATTGAGTAATTGCTAATTGTAGAAACCCATGCATGTGACCTTGGGTAACTACTTGCTAGTTCAGATGCACATGGGATTTACATATACTTTTGTCCTTGTCCTGTGCTAATTTCCTATTGAACACAATTCAATTTTTAGAATATGCTGTGTCTATTGGGCCAGCACATCCAACATGGCCTACTCCATCTGATCAATAACAGATATACAACAAGCTCTACAGTATGAGGGAAGTGATTTTATTTATAGGGGAACCTGGGAGCAAGTTGAAAGTGGCAGTCCTTGGTTCAACAACACCAACATTGTATGTGAACCGTAGAATGTTCAGACAAAGTCATGGGCGATACATTACATTGTACATGTGTAGGAGAGGAGTGTTACAGTGAGGAAGAGAATGAGAAAATTGCCAATCAGGATGATAGGCCACATTGAAAGTCCACAAATGGTTGAGATCAATCAACAGGTGGGACAGCAAATTGAGGACAGTACCAGTTGGTAAGTACACTGGCATGGATCAGCACCAGTAAGAGGAGGAACTGACAATTTGGCACAGAGAAATGTTACTGGGCAGTTTAACATTGGAAAGAGGTGAGGTCCACATCTCCATCCTCTTATGAGTGTGGTGTTTCCCATGAGGGTGATGTTGTAGGTGCATAAGGGAACGGAGGCACACACACACCATGGGCTGAAGATGTGGATTCCCTGTCTGCAGCAAAATTTCTGTCTGCCAAAAAGTGAGACAGCACTGCACTGTGAAGGGCCTGCTGGTTTGCCAACACAGAACCAATGTTGCGGTGCTAGGCACCCATTGTGGCGATGTACGTGTCCTGCTTCTGCTCCGTGGACTCCAAGATGTTGCGTACTGCCCCCAGATGTTTGAATATCTTGCTTGTGCCACCTTAGCAGGGCAGTTGTTCATACCTTTGTCTCAGACACCAGCGATGTTAGCCAGGGACCATTGAAGTCCACAGAGCAGAGGGTATGTGCCTTTTAGTGCTGCTGAGGTGTCGGTATTGAGACCGAGGCACCTATGGAATGCCTCTAGGTTGCCCGCCATGGTCTCCATCCCCACCCACACTGCATCTAGCATCTCACACTGGACGCCTACAGAACAGCATTGGAATTCTACTTGGGGGTCCTCAGAATATCCAGAAGTGGGGGTGGGCTAGCAGGTGGTGCTTGTTGTATGCTGGGTGGGTCCATTGGAGACCCCACAATGCTGTTGGCCCTTTCGGCTACCGGGGATGATGTATTAAAGGAGACAAGGATTTCCCAGAGGGTGTCTTGGTCAAGGGTTGCCAGGCTGTCATCCTCAGCACAATCGTTATCCTGGACTGGCAGCTGTTCATCTGTGCAATGAGATAGAGATGTGTTAATGGTGTTGTAAGTTAGATGTTGATATGAGTAATCTGATTGACAGTCTACCTTGATAATATGTGACTTTCAGTCAAACATTGATGTGTAGGATGTCTGTTACACAGAGGTATTGATTCTAAGTTGCACCATATTTGCCTTTTAGATGACAGTATGTCTCCTTTGTTCATACAACCACTGTGTGTCCAGACTGACTTTTTTTGTCATGACACGTGTTTCAAAACAATTACACAGTTTGCTGGGCCAACCATTCCTGCATGTATGATAAGATGTCAGGTCAGCATCTGCCAAGGTCATTTGCAGTATTTTACATAAAGCCAATAATGATTGTGTATTAACATATTAACACATTTACTATTCTTATTGCGCCTAAACTCCAGGGTGCCTGTATTCTCGGTGGCCAGTATTCAGCCCGCTGCTCCTGTGCAGGTGATGTGGGTCTGGTCATGGTTTTGTAATGATGCTTCCATCTGGCTTTCACACTGCACACTATGACAATCTGCCGTGTTGTGCTGTCTTGCATGCACATTGTGCATGCAAGTGTTCAAGGGTTGTTTTTGTGACACATGTCACGCACAACTCTGTACACCAAATAACCTTTCTACATTACAGGAATGTGTGAGGGCATGTACTTACCAGGTAATTCCTATTTCTGTCTTCTCCTTTGATTTGAATGGATACACTTTTAGCTTCATCATTGTGGACAGTGGGCACTGTGTCCCTAATATGAGTGTATGGGCCCTGTCACACTATGAAGATTGCTGGCACTCACCCCAGTTGAAAATTGCCAGAGTTGAGTACCTGCATAGTATGACACATCCTTTGACTCAGTTCCACTCAATTGTACATGTGCATGCCTCCTCTGCTACTCCTCATTTTGTGCCAGTGACTCAACTTGATGCCACACATTGATGTAACCCAGATCATACATTGACTCCCTTGTGCCAACATCACCAGTATATGTGACCATGTCCAATGGACTGAAATGGCTGGCTATTACTAAGGGCTATGGTCAGGCTGTACCCCACATGGTGGTAGTGCTGGTATTGGTGACATGTATCTACCCAGGTTTGCAACATAACTGGGCACATCCACCTCAGCCTCCAACCATCGCTGACTGCTGCCCTTTGTTGTAGTAGACTAGTTTGCCATGTCCCTTGACAGATCCCTATATCACATCCTCCTAATAAGACACATGTGGCATGGTGAGAATAAATCCCTTCAGACCCTTCCGTCACATGCTACAACTTCACCCAGGACCACATCACATAGGGGGCACATGTGCGTACATTTAGAGAGTTGAACTTTGCTCGCAACACTACTTGTGACCAACAAAATGGCATTTCGGTATGTACGAATGCCATTCAGTAAGCACAAATAGCGATGCAACCATATTGCAATTTGGGATGCTTCGTGACTCCATTTTGTGACTCGCAAATAGAGAATTTCTATTTGCGAGTTGCAAATCATATGTGCAAGACAGTGGTAATTAGTGACTAGTTGCAAAATCAGCAGTTTATACGTGCAATTTAGCACTAATTCCAATCAGGTGGTACGTTCAAACTATAACAGAATGCATCATAGTGTCCCACAATGGCTGCATCTTCTGTGATTGCGTTGAGGAGGCGATTCCTGGCTGCCCAGCAGAGGAGGAGGAGGCAGAGACAAGAGAGGATCTACAGAAGCAGGCTCTCAATTTTCCAACAGACAGTGGAGGAAATATATGAGAAATACACGCTGAGTAGCACAGTAATCTTAGAGCTGATAGAAACGCTTAAATCTCAGCTAGAAAGCTGTACTCTGCTCAGCTGCTCTATCCCCATGCATGTGCAAGTGTTGTGCTCACTGCACCTTTTGGCCACGGGTAGCTACCCGGGGTGATTGCTGTTGCTGGTGGTGTATCCCAAAGTGCCTTCTCACGTTTCTTTACAAGGCTCCTAGATGCTATGCTCTCGCACATGCCTGGGTGGGACACATGTTCCCATCTGTCTTCCTACACATCTAGAATATGTGTTCCCGTGTCAGAAAAGTACTCATTCACTCAACATCCAGGTTGTAGGCAATGCCCATAATGTCATCACAAATATAGTGCCAAAACCCAAAGAGCACACATGCCATATATATCTTCAGGCATAGTGGAATACACCTATGCCTGGAACCTGGGGAGTTTGATGATGGATATTTACTAGGTGATGTGTAGCTGTAAAGCAAAAACAACAAGTGATGGAAGGAATGCTGAACATTGTCAAACACTCACCCCCAGTCACAGATCTGGGTTTAATCCATCGTTCTTTTGCTCACCATGCCACCCCAGTTTGGACCCAGCCGTATGCAAATCAGTCTTGACCCTGTTCCTCATGGGAACAGTCCAGCCCGAACTGCCAAGCCAGGTCCTCACTGGACCGGAAACAAGCATCCTGGGACCGGTTTCGGGGTGTCACCCCTCATCAGCCAGGCTAGCTTGAATCTAGTGTCATGGGAAGCACGGGACCCACGTCTGGGCATACCCTTCCCACTTAGGGCGACAAAGCAAAAACAACAAGTGATGGACGGAATGCTGAACATTGTCAAACACTCACCCCCAGTCACAGATCTGGTTTAATCCATCGTTCTTTTGCTCACCATGCCACCCCAGTTTGGACCCAGCCATATGCAAATCAGTCTTGACCCTGTTCCTCATGGGAACAGTCCAGCCCGAACTGCCAAGCCAGGTCCTCACTGGACCGGAAACAAGCATCCTGGGACCGGTTTCGGGGTTTCACCCCTCATCAGCCAGGCTAGCTTGAATCCAGTGGCATGGGAAGCACGGGACCCACGTCGACGGAATGCTGAACATTGTCAAACACTCACCCCCAGTCACAGATCTGGGTTTAATCCATCGTTCTTTTGCTCACCATGCCACCCCAGTTTGGACCCAGCCATATGCAAATCAGTCTTGACCCTGTTCCTCATGGGAACAGTCCAGCCCGAACTGCCAAGCCAGGTCCTCACTGGACCAGAAACAAGCATCCTGGGACCGGTTTCAGGGTTTCACCCCTCATCAGCCAGGCTAGCTTGAATCCAGTGGCATGGGAAGCACGGGACCCACGTCTGGGCATACCCTTCCCACTTAGGGCGACAAAGCAAAAACAAGTGATGGACGGAATGCTGAACATTGTCAAACACTCACCCCCAGTCACAGATCTGGGTTTAATCCATCGTTCTTTTGCTCACCATGCCACCCCAGTTTGGACCCAGCCATATGCAAATCAGTCTTGACCCTGTTCCTCATGGGAACAGTCCAGCCCGAACTGCCAAGCCAGGTCCTCACTGGACCGGAAACAAGCATCCTGGGACCGGTTTCGGGGTGTCACCCCTCATCAGCCAGGCTAGCTTGAATCCAGTGGCATGGGAAGCACCGGACCCACGTCTGGGCATACCCTTCCCACTTAGGGCGACAAGGCAAAAACAACAAGTGATGGACGGAATGCTGAACATTGTCAAACACTCACCCCCAGTGTAGCTGTAACCTAAATTGCATATATGTGTCTGTCCATAATCAGGTCATGCAATACTCTTAAAATGTTTTCCACCAAGCGACAGTGCATATGCATTTAAGTCATGTATTCTGACCCAATACCTAGCCCTCGAAAACCATAATGAGAGGTGTTATAACAGTGCACATCGATGCACCAGAGCTATCATTGAAAGGACCTTAGGAATGCTGAAATCAGGATTCCAGTGCAGTCACAAAAGTGGAGGTGCACTCCAGTATGCTCTGAAGATAGCCTGAAAAATTGTGACAACCTGTGCCATCGTAAATAAAATCTCAACCAGGTGAGGGTTACACCTCAATATTGATGACACAGATTCAGAGGATGAAGAGCAGGAGCTCCATCTACGACAGCCTGGAGATGGCAGCATAGCAGTGGAGGGTAGACGTCACTGAGATCACCTGGCAACACATCACTTAGCAAGGTAAGTTATGAGTAACACTGCACTTACTTAAGTGATTTACGCATAGCCAAGATATCAAAATTAAACATTGTTTAACTTCAGGCTACTTTTATGTCAATCACAAAATGAGATCTATGTGTACCAAGTGCCAAGTAAAAAATAAACAAGTATTGCTGGCTAAATCACCAGACACATTGGCCCATATTTATACTTTTTTAGCAATTGTATTTTGCAAGTTTGCGCCGTTTTTGCGTCAAAAAATTACACAAAGGCGGCACTAGAAAAGTATAAATATGGGCCATTATGTTCATGTGTACATGCCACAATAAACAGATGAGTCCATTAGACTCTTCTACAGCTACAAGCACCATGGCATGTGCCTGCTCAGTTTCCAAATGTGTTGCGGTTACTGCTATGGCGCAGGGCATGGGCATTAGTGGCTAATATGCAGCTGTGCTTGATAACTCCTAATTGTCCTGAGGGGTATCTCAACTGCCTCTTGCTGCCTGGGAGGTCTGTATCAGCTCAACAGCTGAGATTATGCACCCTAGACCCCCTGGTTACGTCATCAGTGAAATGTCCCAACTCCACCTGAAGTGTAACAATGTCTCTGGAAAGGCATGTGGGTGAAGAGGTCACACGGCCTATTAATTAACTTACCCAGTCCAGTCTTGCAACAGCACTGCACCAATGATGCCTCTGATGGGCAAAGTCCGCCACCATTTCATTACATAAGTCATGAATTGCAGTGGTGAGGCTGACTATGTTCTCATTCATGGTGGCCATATGTGTCCCTATGCTGTAAAAGCCCTGAGTTAAGCTCTGTTTCATGTGATGCTTGTTCCTGGTCATTAATCACAACTGCTTATTTTGCAGGCATTGATTGTGGAGAAGGAATGCCTCTAGACCCAGGAACAATTGGGTGCTGCCATCATCCTCACCAGCATCATGTGCCTCATAACACCTTTTGCGCCCACACCCCACAACTTGCTGTTGGTGGTTAACAGTTGGCTGCGTCATTGGACTATGAGTCATAGGCACATCCTCGTTATCTGTTGCAATAGGCTCTGCTGACACTGTCTCAGTACCAATATGAGGTGGGGTGTTGCTGTTTATTCTGTCTACGGGGAGTGGTTCCTCTGCTGCCATCTTGGCATTGTCCAGTCCCTCCATGCTGGACTTCTCAATATGTAGCTGAGGGAAATCTGTGGAACATATGAGGTACATTGTAATCACCTATATGATGTTTAGCACAGTAAAGTCACATTTCATTTCTGAGCTGAGTCGTGGACTACATTACCCTTAATGCACTATACTAGCACTGGACTTGTAATTTGGAGTATTCCTGACTGATGCATGCTGTTGGACATATGTGGTTGTGTGCCTGGAGTTGTGCCCTGAGATGTGTAAAAATATGTTGCACTTACTTTCTGATGATCCTGCTGATAAACTGTTAAGGTCCCTGATACCCACGACAGCCTCTCGTTCCTGTGTGGTCTCCACCATGGTCTCAATTGCAGTTGGTGTTGGTACTTTGAATGGCCCGCCACCTATTCTCAGTGACTCCTTCAGTCGCTGTGCCACCTTTTTCTTGGTCCGCGACCTGAGGTCATTCCACGTATTCCTTCTATGGAGCGGTGGCTGACGCCAGTTGCATTGATCATGGCCTGTATTTCCTGCCAAATCTTCTTCTTTTGGGAATCTAGCACAGTCATTGATGCCCTCTCAAATAAGACATCATGGTGCAGACAGCACTCCTCTGGGAGGATTTCTAACTCCTTCGCCACAAATTTGAGTTTCCTCTTCCTCCCTGCAGTGCCTGTGAGGCACTTCCTGGTTCGGGTGTGATTACTCATCACTAGCTATTTTCGACTCTCAATAGCTATTTGTGACTCTGAATCTCTATTTGCAATTCAGTAACAGATACACTCACAATTTAGGAAATCGCATTTAGCAAACATGCAAATTGCGATGCCGCTTTTTACCAATTTGCAGTTTGGCAGGTCACATCGTACAAACACACCAATTTGCGATTTCATAATTCGCATGGATTCACAATTAGGAAATCACAAATTTTTTGCTTCGTACATGTGGCCCAGGGTGTGTTGAACCCTAGGGGCAGTTCTCTGTCATCCCTTCCCAGCTGCAACAGAAGTGTGACACTTTTGGACACAGCAGTGCATGTGTATTAGTTAGGTTACCCTGCAGAACACATATCCACTGTAACCTGCTTGCTATTTACTGTCTCCCCATTCAGACACAGTGGCAGTTCAACTTACTGAAAGAATGAATGAACCAAAATTTATAAAGCATGACATCCGCCATTACTGGTATCTTGCCGCTGTAGGAACTCATCCAAGTTCCCTCTGCCCCCAATGAACTGCCTCTAAGCACTTACACACACACCTAAAACCTTCAATATCTAGTCCTTTTTTGGAAAAAGCCAGGCTTTTAGGTTTTTCCTAAAACTAGTCAGTTTTCTGTTGGCTCTGAGCTCAGCAGGTAAATCATTCCATATCTGGGCTGCTTTGATCTTGAACAAACTCCACCTTGACTTTTCTAAATTTTTGCATCTGGATCAAGTTTTCTGTAGCAGAATTTAAGTTCTTACTGGGATTGAAGTAACAAAAAAATATTTTGCAGCAATCCTGGTCCAGTGCCATTTAGCACTTTATGAACTATACATAGAATCTTGAAAGTGATTTTTTCCTTCACTGGCAGCCAGTGTAATGCTCTCAAGGCTGCTGATGAAGAATCCTTTCTTGTTTTATTCAAGGACAGTCTTGCTGCAACTGTTTGTACCCATACAGTCTGTTGATTAGATACCCTGGTGCTCCAAGCAGGAATGCATTACAGTAATCGAATCTACTCAAGATTATACTTCGTACCACCAGCTATGCGCTCACTGAGGCAGTAATGGAACACTTTTTCTCAGGTTTCTTAGCAAAGCAAAACAGGGGGCTGCTATTTTGTTGATGTGTGTTTCTAGGGAGCGTTTTCATCTGTGTAGACACCCAGATTCTGCACTATCTGTGATGACTGGTTCTCTGTATTATCCCATGGCAAGAAAGTCCTTGAGAATAATCTGGACCAGTTAGAAGGGGAGCATCATAAACATTCAGTTTTTCCTTCATTGAATTTTAATTAGTTATTTTTTAGCCAGCTAGACATCTCACGTATACAGAGCTAAAGTTGTTTTATTGAATTGAGACTTTTTCTCACAGGATACAATAAGTTGTGAGTCATCAGCATAATTCACAAAAGAGATCCCAATGGATCTAATCAGACTTAATAAAGGGTGTATATAAATGTTGAATAGAATGGGGCTGAGGGCTGAGCCCTGAGGTATCCCATATTCTGTTTTCCTGAACTTTGATTGGAAAGGGGGAATGGAGATCGCATTATGTCTATTCATCAGGAACGATTCAAACCATAGTAAACAAGTTTCCTCCACTCCTATTTCTTTGAGTTTTGTAACAATATCTGGTGGATGATGGTGTCAAAGGCCACTGATAGATCTAATAATATCAGTACTGCCATTCGACCTCCGTCAACCGCTCATCCAGGGTCAGAATTAGGGTGGACTCCATTCCATGTGTTGAACAGAAACCATTTTTGTTCGGCCTCCAGGATAATATGCTTCTCCGAAAAATCTGTAGGTACTTTACCCATGTATTTTCCACTGTTTTGGTTGGATAGGGAAGAAGAGATATTGGGCGGTAGGTGCTCATATAATTTCGATCCGCTGAATGTTTTTTCAATAACGGGGTCTTCAGAGCTTTTTTCCATGCCTCAGGTACTGTACTGGTCCTCAAAGACTGATTACATATTTTAAGCAGACTAGGGAGTAATTCCTCTTCTCTGTCTTTCCAGACACATGGAGGCAGAGGGTCCAGCAAGGAGCCCGAGGAGATACCCCGAGCTAATAATTTAAATTCCTCCACTTTTATAGTTTCGATGCTGTCTAACTTTATTCTGCTTTCTTCTGGAAGGGACATGTCTGCTATCCCATCCAGCCAAAATTGATCCTTGCTGCTGAGTGTCATGTCAATATCTGGTCAAATTAATTGAACATTGTTAGAAAAGATTGTCTGAAAGCTTATCACAGAGTTCCTGTGAAGGTTTTTAGTCTGAATAGTGCAGCCAGGTTTGGCTAAATTGCTAACCACACTAAGGGCCAGATGTAGGAAGCCTTTTGCACGTCGCAAACTGCGAAAAACGCAGTTTGCGACGCGCAAAAGGCCTAACGCGATGCACAACCTCAAATTGCGAGTCGGTATCGACTCGCAATTTGAGGCTGCGACTCGCAAATAGGAAGGGGTGTTCCCTTCCTATTTGCGACCGCATCGCCATGCTGAGTTGCTTTGTGACTGCGAATGCGGTCGCAAACCAACTCGCAGTTACCATCCACTTGAAGTGGATGGTAACTCATTCGCAAAAGGGAAGGGGTCCCCATGGGACCCCTTCCCCTTTGTGAATGCCAAAAAATATATTTTTTCAGATCAGGCAGTGACCCTATGGACCACTGCCTACTCTGAAAAAAACGAAACCAAATGGTTTTGGAAGTTTTTCTTTTTGCAGCTCGTTTTCCTTTAAGGAAAACGGGCTGCAAAAAGAAAAAAAAAAACTGCTTTATTAAAAAAGCAGTCACAGACATGGTAGTCTGCTGTCTCCAGCAGGCCACCATCCCTGTGAGTGCATGGACTCGCTATGGGGTCACAAACTGCGACCCACCTCATTAAGGGCCATATGTACGAAAGCTTTTTCCGATAGACACAGAATGGGTAAAATCCTTTGGTACATCTGGCCCTAATATTCAAGGTGGGTCTTTGTGACCCCATAGCGAGTCGCAGAAGGTGCCTGAGACACCTTTCTGCATTTCGTTTTGTGAGTCGCTGTGACTCGCAGATTGCAAGTCGCAAAAATCTACCTACCTACATCTGGCCCTAAGTATCTTTTTTGATATGTTAGTTGCTTTTGTTATTATTTTAGTGTAGTAATCTTGTTTGGCTTTCATGCTTTCTCCTTCGTAATGCTTCAAAGCTATCCTTAACTCTGCTTTATCAGATTCAAGGTATGCTCTCCGCCATTGCCTTTCTAATTTTCTACGGAGACTTCTTTTCTCTCTTAGAGAATCTGTAAACCATGGTTGGAATGGTCTTCCTCACTGGTTCACCATTTTTTCTGGTATGACCTCGTCTAAGATGTGATTTATAGAGTCCTGTAAATGGCTGAAATTCTCATCCACCAATCTTTCTTCCCGAAAACAGCTCAAGCTATCAAATATCTTTCTCTCTTTTAACTTGTTTAGTTTGTACCATGATCTACCTGGAGCCTGCTTCACCACATTCAACTCCCCCACTCCTGCAGCAGGCTACTCCAGTTCGAATGGGAGATGAGTTAATGGTCCAACCAGCTTAGAGTGATTATATTTCTCAGCTTAATAAGAATAGAGGAAGCAAATATCAGGTCTAGAGTGTGTCCTCCTAAGTGAGTGGGACCAGTCACTAATTGTTTCAGTCCCAGAACCTCACATGTGGATAAGAGTTCCTTGTCCTGAGAGCAAGGGCCAGATGTAGCTAAATCCGATTTTGCGACTTGCAAATTGCGAGTCTGACCGACTCGCAATTTGCAAGTCGCAAAATCAGATGCATGATGGTGTCTTAATATTAATGAGGTGGGTCGCAATTTTCTACCCCCTTGCGATTCGCAGCACTCACAGGGATGGTGGCCTGCTGGAGACAGCAGACCACCATGTCTCTGACTGCATTTTAAATAAAGCAGTTTTTTTTTTGTATTGCAGCCCGTTTTCCTTAAAGGAAAATGAGTTGTAATAAACTCAAAAAAATTAAATGTTTTTGTTTCATTTTTTCAGAGCCATTCACAAAGGAGAAGGGGTCCCATGGGACCCCTTCCCTTTTGCGAATGGGTTAGCACCCTGTAGCCGGGTAGCCGAAATCCCGGCTACATACAACACGGGTTCCCCGTCAGACAAGTGCCCCGGGGGTCCCGCAGGAGAAAACATCCCGGAAGCCTGAAACCCGGATATCCGGGTTTCCGAAATGTTGAAAATAGAAGAAGTACAACACGCGCGGAGCGCGAAGGAAGAGGAGGACGCAGAGGAAGGAGACGCCGAGACGGAGGAGGAGATCGCGCTAGGAGAAGACGCAGGGGAAGGAAATTCGGCGGTCGGGGAAGAAGAGGCCCAGGACGAGCGACTCTGTATCTCCGAAGGAGACCCCACAGAGGGACAGGGAAGTCCCGAAAAACAACAACTCCGCCACGTCCCCTTCTGGAACAGTATTTGGAATTCCTTTCCCCTCTCACCCGTAGTTGGATCCGCCAACACCCGAAAGTCGACACTGCCATGGCAATCGACCTGGCCTGCGCCTACCATCGATCGACTGAATTCAAGAGTGGACCCTCAAAATTGCCAAATCCTTCTAATCGACCTCAAACAATAACTGCTTAGCCCCCTTTTCGGAAGGTCATGGAAGACATCCCGGTTCCCAGAATAGGCGAAAAAAACCATATGCAACAACCTCTAATGCTACAGCTGTGGCGAGTTGGGACACATAGCACTGGCATGCTTTCGCAAGGAGGACAAGACAGAACCTATGGAGATCGGAATAACCCGGGGCCGAGTCCTATGTACCGGGAAAGGTAACCCTAGATATATACAGGAGATAAGGATCAATGGTAAAAACATTAAGGCCTTAATAGACTCAGGATGTAGTCAGTCAGTCCTTAGAGCTGGTTTGGTTGAACTTCCAGAATATTGGCCCAAGCAATGGGTTTCCATATGCTGTATCCACGGAGATAAGAGGGAATACCCCCTGACCTCAGTACATCTCGAATGGGAAGGGAAGCAGAATGAGGTCCCAATGGGGATCATGGACCGCCTGGTCGAAGAGTGTATCTTAGATACAGATTATATCAATTTTCCCGAGTTACTACGAAAAGTAAATGCGGGAGTCCAACTGGAGTCTTGGTGGGCAGAGGCTCCCTTTTCGGACATCCCGATAGAGAGCGGACCTAGTAAACGGGAAAAGAGATGCAAGAAACACCTATACTGGACGCAGGAGAAGGAAGAGGACTCAAAGTATTTCACACTACCCTGGCCCCTTTACCCTCCTTCCGTAGCAGTCAACAGGAAGACCCATCCCTCCAGCATGCCTGGAAAGGAGCCAAGACGGAAATTTCAGGCGAGGTGGGTCCCTATTTCCTTATATGCAAAAACCTCCTATATCGCATCACTAAACATGACAATCATGAAAAGAGACAATTAGTAGTACCAGAACCTTACCGAACACAGGTACTCTTCCTCGCTCACAATCAACCCGGGGGGGCATTACGGCAGAGAAAAGACCGAGGAATATTTGTTGTGTAGGTTTTATTGGCTGGGGGTTTTTGCCCACATCCGAAGGTTTTGTACCCAATGTCCTAAATGCCAACTAGTAGACCCCGGAAACCAGAGGAAAGTACCCTTACAACCTCTGCCTATAATAGATATCCCCTATTCAAGAGCTGGAATGGACTTGATAGGCCCCTCCTTCCGTCCACAAAAGGTCATACCTACATACTAGTCCTTGTCGATTACGCCACCAGATACCCAGAAGCCATATCACTCACCAGCATGACAACCAAAAATGTAGCCTAGGCAATGATTGGCTTCTTTTCTAGAGTTGGATTTCCTAATGAAATTTTAATGGATCAGGGTACTCCATTCATGTCAGCCTTAATGAACCACATCTGTAAAACATTGGGGGTCCAACAACTGAAAACATCGGTATACCATCAACAAACCGACGGCCTCGTCGAACGGTATAACCGTACTATAAAATCATTACTGAGAAAAACAGTCTCAGAATCAGGCCGAGACTGGGATAGGAAACTCCCACTAGTCCTCTATGCAATACGGTCCCCCGAACAAGCCTCCACAGGACATAGGGCCTGATTCTAACTATGGAGGACGGTGTTAAACCGTCCCAAAAGTGGCGGATATACCACCTACCGTATTACGAGTTCCATAGGATATAATGGACTCGTAATACGGTAGGTGGTATATCCGCCACTTTTGGGACGGTTTAACACCGTCCTCCAAAGTTAGAATCAGGCCCATAGTCCTTTTGAGTTGGTCTTCGTGCGACAGCCTCGTAGTTTATTAGACTGATAGACGGGATGGTTGGTTTTTCTGTGAGAGGTCAGTAAGGGGGGTTGCCAGTGTAGAATAATTGGGTACTCACACAAACACCATCCAGATGCAGACATACCAACATCCCTGCCTGCCATCCCAAAAGAGATGGATCGCAGGAGGTCAATAGCCTCCTCACTCAGGGCAGCAGGAATAACTGGGGCAGGGCCTGAGGTGCCTGGTGTGAAGGAGATGCCCACCCTCCTGGGTGATAGGCACGGGAAACTCGCTGAGGGGCTGCTGGGAGGGTGGTGCTGAGACGGGGGTGGCAGCTCTACCTGTAGCTGGGGTGGGCACAGAGGTGTCCGCCACCACCAGGGAGCTTCCATTGGAGGAGGTATCCTTGTCCAAACTGTCCCCTCCAGTCTCCACCGTGGTGCTACCCTCACCCTCCATCCCACTGGTGCCCTCACCGTCAGTGGACTTTGCCTCCTGGGTTCTGTGGGATGCAGCTCACGCCATTGTTGGTGCCTCAGCTCCTCCGCCAGATGATGCTAATGCATATAAGGACAGGACGACAAAACAAAAAGGTGGGAGAGAGAGAAAGGATACACTTGGTCAATGGCGGCACCAACTCCACCGTTGGCGTACACAACACACTCACACAGAGGGAACAGCCCTACGCACTAGGCAATGCACTACAAGTTACAATGCTAGTCACCAGGCCATGGGTAGGGACACATACCGCCAACTGCAGCATACCTGAGACCCACACACACACCTGCCCAGCAGTGGAAGCCTACTAGCTAGGTTGGAGGAATATCACATCAGAACCCTGCCCAACATGGGACTGACTCCGCAATGTCAGGCCTGGCCTAGGGGCACCCACAGGCCCACATCCCCCACCCTGATACCACCCCACCAGGCATAAGTCGTAATGAAGGGCACTGTACTCACCCCCTTGTTGCTGCTGTCATGCCCTCAAGAGCCCATCTAGCTCCGGATAGGCCACCGTGAGAATGCAGGCCATCAGGGGATCAGGGTTAGACGGGCACCCCTTCCTCGTTGGGAGGCCATCTCCAGCTGGGCCTCCGCCATCTTCCGTGTCCAGCATCTCAGGTCCTCCCACTGTTTCTGACAGTGGGTGCTCCGCCTGCCGTAGACCCCCACAGTCCACACGTCCTTGGCAATGGCATGCCATATCCCCTTCTTTTGATGGGCATTGACCTGCAGAGAAATACACAAAGCACCTATGACCGTCCTGCCTGTTACACTCATAGCCCATCGTGCCCCTTCCCATCCCCATTAGCACAGGCATGGCCCAGCATACATGCTGCACGGTGCCCAGGGCCCATCCACCAACCCCACTACACGAGGCCTTAACCCACAGCACCTCATGCATTCATGCCCCATGGATCGTACTCACAGTGTACTCACCTGTTGGTCTGGAGGCCCATGCAGCAGTTGGTATTGGGGTAGGACCCCATCCACCAGTCTTTCCAACTCCACTGAGGTGAAGGCAGGGGCCCTTTCCCTAGTCACACGAGCCATGGTAGGTTCCAGACACAGGTCACAACAGCACATGCAGTGTAGGTCCTCTCCTGTTGAAGGTCAGGTAGTAAGTGAGTGAACAGATAAAAAATGGTGGTCACTTCTGCGGCAGTGCGTACTGTCACCGCCAGCGTAGATCAGTATTGGCCACTATACCCCATAGGGCCCAATGATAACCAATGAGGAGTTGCACTGCAGTTCTCGACCGCCTCCCGCAACGGGGCACAATGTCAGCGGAATTACCTCATTTCCACCTGTCCCTCCATACTGGACAGAAAGACGCCATTTCAGGGGGGGGAGCAGGCCATGGATCCTAACTGCGTCACAGTACACAATTTCACATTCTGGACATATGCCACCAAAATATTGCAACAATCCCAATATGCATTGAACTGTAGTGGTTACAATGTACAGATAATGACCAGCTGCTCACTCTTTTGCCCCATAGTTTGCAACTGCTGCGGATGAATAGGAGATGGAGACATCCTCCGTGTACAGAACCCTGGTGGACTTGACAACAATGGAGGACAGGCTCATTTTGCTCACCTATAGACTCGACAGGGCCACAATCAAAGAGCTGTGTGCCCAATTGGAGCCTGACCTAATATCTGCTATCCGTCACCCAACTGGGATCCCCCCTCTTGTGCAAGTCCTATCTGTGCTCCATTTCTTGGCAACTGGTTCTTTCCAAGTGACAGTAGGCTTGGCAGCAGGACTGTCTCGGCCAGTGTTCTCAATAGTGCTGACCAGAGTGTTGTCTGCCCTGATTAAACACATGTGAAGCTCCATCGTTTTCCACCAGGTGGAGGATTTGGTCACAGTGCAGGCTGACTTCTATGCAACGGGACATATCCCCAGCATCATAGGTGCAATTGATGGGACTCATATTGCATTTGTTCCCCCGCCCCCCGGCAAAATGAACAGGTCTTCAGAAACCGTAAAAGTTATCACTCGATGAATGTGCAGATGGTGCGTTTGGCAGACCAGTACATCTCCCATGTCAATACTAAGGGGCATATTTATACTCCGTTTGCGCCGGAATTGCGTAGTTTTTTTTAAACGCAATTCCAACGCAAAACTAACTCCATATTTATACTTTGGCGTTAGACGCGTCTAGCGCCAAAGTCCATGGAGTTTGCGTCATTTTTGAGCGTGGACACCTACTTTGCGTTAATGATATGCAAGGTAGGCGTTCCCATCTAAAAAAGTGACTCCGAGGCATGTGCGCTGTATTTACACTCCCGGGCAAAATTCACGCCCGGGAGTGGGCGGGTCAAAAAAAATGACGTACGGCCGCTTTTGCACCGTTTTTTAGCGCCTGGAAAAGGCAGGCGTTAAGGGACCTGTGGGCTCTGAAGGAGCCCAGAGGTGCCCTCCCATGCCCCCAGGGACACCCCCTGTCACCCTTGCCCACCCCAGGAGGACACCCAAGGCTGGAGGGACCCATCCCAGGGACATTAAGGTAAGTTCAGGTAAGTCATTTTTTTTTTTTGTGTGGCATAGGGGGGCCTGATTTGTGCCCCCCTACATGCCACTATGCCCAATGACCATGCCCAGGGGACAGAAGTCCCCTGGGCATGGCCATTGGGCAAGGGGGCATGACTCCTGTCTTTGCTAAGACAGGAGTCATTTCTATGGGGGTTGGGAGACGCAAATCGGATTGAGGCGAAAAATTTGCCTCAGCCTGACTTGCCCCATTTTTTGGCGCCCAAGCTCCATATCCCCCTACGCCGGCGCTGCCTGGTGTACGTCGTTTTTTTCCACGCACACCAGGCAACGCCGGCGGCTAACGCCGGCTAACGTCATTGTTTAAATACGGCGCCCGCATGGCACTTCAGAATGCCGTTAGCAGGCGCTAATTTTTTTGACGCAAAACTGCGTTAGCGCAGTTTTGCGTCAAAAAGTATAAATATGGCCCTAAGTATCCAGGCTCGGTGCATGATGCTTTTATCTTGAGGAATAGCAGCATCCCAAATGTGATGGCCAAACTACAGAGGCACCGGGTGTGGCTAATAGGTGAGCCCTGGTTCCCACCCAGTGGATTTTGGTGTATGGGTATGTTGTGGGCCATAAGTGTTAGTGTGTGGCTAACATTTGTCCCTCGATATTTGCAGGTGACTCTGGTTACCCCAACCTCTCATGGCTACTGACCCCTGTGAGGAATCCCAGGACAAGGGCAGAGGAACGTTACAATGAGGCACATGGGTGAACAAGAAGGATAATAGAAAAGACCGTCAGCCTCCTGAAGGCCAGGTTTCGTTGCCTCCATCTAACAGGTGGATCCCTGTGCTACTCACCCAAGAAGGTCTGCCAGATCATCGTGGAATGCTGTATGTTGCACAACCTTGTCTTGCAACGCTATGTGCCTTTTCTGCAGGAGGAGGAGGCTGGAGATGGCCGTGTGGCAGCAGTGGACCCTGTGGACAGTGATGATGAGGAGGTAGAGGATGCAGACAACAGAAGTGAAGTCATTTGTCAGTACTTCCAATGACACACAGGTAAGACAGTGTTATTTCACATTTCATTGACAGTTTCATGTGTGACATTGTCACTGGCAGGCTGTGAATTCCTACTTCTATGCCCACTTACTGTATCCTTTGGCATCTCCTTTTGCAGATGTTGGTGCCCCACTATTGCTCCTGGTGTGTTCAGTGCAGCCAACTACAGGTCTTTCCTATGTAAACATTACTGTACAGTTGATTTGCATGTTTGAACCTTGTTAAATGAATACATTTTGAAACCATTAGACACACTCCATACTTGCATTTTTTCAAAGTGTGTTTATTGCAGTGATCTGAAGAAAAGGGGGCAGTGCAATGGGCTGGGGTGATTATGGAGGAAAGTCGAGGTTAAAGCCCAGTCTATTTGTAGCACAGGTGCAGTGTCCAAGGGGGCATAGGAGGGGGAGCAATGGCTGTTCAAGGTGGACAGGGTGACAGAGTGGGACAAAAGGGTGACAATCAGGAGAGTCTAGGCGTAGGTCTTGGCAATACTCTCTGGCTTCTGCCTGGATCGCAGGGAATGTTTGCGGGGTCGTTCTCCTTCTTCAGGGGGAGAGGTGCTGGTGCCCTGTTGGTCCTGTGGCAGTGCTTCCAGTCCACTAGCGGCAGCGGAGGTGGAGGACTGTTCAGTAGTCTGGCTAGTTTCAGGGGCCCGCTGGTGTGCCACTGCCTCCCTCGTACTGTTGGCCATGTCTGCCAGCACCCTTGCAATGGAGACCAGGGTGGTGTTAATGGACTTCAAGTCCTCCCTGATCCCCAGGCACTGTCCCTCCTGCAGCCGCATGTTCTCCTGCATCTTTTCGAGGATCTGGCCCAACGTATCCTTGGAACGTTGGTATGCTCCTGGGATCGCAGTGAGTGCATCCTGGAGGGTTGGTTCCTGGGCCTATCCTCCCCATGTCACACAGCAGTCCTCCCAGCCTCCCTGTTGTCCTGTGCCTCTGTCCCCTAAACCGTGTGCCCACTGCCACTGACCCCAGGTCCCTGATTGTCCTGGTTTTGTGGTGTGCCCTGGGGTCCCTGTACTGGTGAACACACTGCTGATTGATATGTCCTGGGGACAGAGGTATGGGCTCGCTGGGTGGGTACTGTGGTAGTGTTTCCTGAGGGGGGAAGCTCTGTGGTGGTGTGAGACTGTGGCTGGGTAACCGACTGTCCGGAGGTCCCTGATGAGCCAAGTTGGTCATCCAAATGCAGGCGACCAGAGCTGCTGTCATCACTGTGGGCCTCTTCTGTGGGGGGACTAGGGGCCATATGTACGAAAGCTTTTTCCCATAGACACAAAATGGGTAAAATCCTTTCGTACATCTGGCCCTAGAAGTTGCTGACACCTCTTCTCCGGTGACATTGCCTGGGGTACCTGTGGGGATGTCAATGCAGTGTTATTTTTTCTGCATGTGACATATTCTGCATGGGTGGGTTGCCCTATATGGTTGTTATTGCCCTGGCAGCTTTGCCTTGTGTGTGTTCTAATTTGGTGGGCTAGGTGATTCTCTCTAGTGTGCATGCTGTGGTGATAGGTGTCCATGCAGGTCTGTGAAGGGTGTCCATGCATTGGTGTTGCATGCAGGGCTTGGCATTGGGATGAGTGGGTTGCGATGGTGGTGTGTGTGGGAAGTGGTGGAGTGATGGGAGTGAGGGTGAGGGTGGGGTATTTGATGGCATGCAGGTAGGGGGGTGATAGTAGTAGTTGACCTACCAGAGTCCAGTCCTCCTGCTACTCATGCCAGGCCCCCAGGATGCATGATTTCCAATACTTGCTCCTCCCATGTTGTTAGTTGTGGGGGAGGAGGCGGGGGGTCCACCGCCAGTCCTCTGTACAGCGAGCTAGTGTCTTGCTGCTATGGAACGCACCTTCCTCCGTAGGTCTTTCTGATGTCATCCCTTGTTCTGGGATGCTGTCCCACGGTGTTGACCCTGTCCACGATCCTCCGCCATAGCTCCATCTTCCTAGCAATGGATATCTGCTACACCTGTGATCCAAATAGCTGTGGATCTACCCGGAAGATTTCTTCCACCATGACCCTTAGCTCCTCCTCATAGAACCTGGGGTGTTGTTGTGGTGCCATGGGTGTAGTGTGAGTGGTGTCGGTGAGGGTGTGTAGGGTGATGTGTTGGGGTGTGTGATTTAAGGTGCGTGGGTGGTGTATAGGTGATGGTGGTATGTGGCTCTGGATGTGTGAGTGCTCTTTCTGTGTCTCTCTGCTGGCAATTGTTTGTAGTCATAAAGGGTTGTGGGTAATGTGGGTGTGTGTTTTATAGTGGTGTTGGTGTGGTGTGTGTATATGTGTCTGGTGTGTGTAGTTTGAATTGTCCAGTGTGGTGTTGTTTTGTATATGTGTGTGTATTTTGAGCGTGGTGATATGTACCACCAATGGTTCGCCGCTGTTGAATGTCTGCCGTGGTGATTCGTGGGTCATAATTTTGTGGGCGTTTTTCTGTTGGCGTAACGGTGTGGGTTTTGCTACCGTCAGTTTATCACCGACCTTTGGTGTGGCAGATTTGTGTGTGTGGCTGAAAAGTGACGGATTGCTGAGTGTGTGCCATAATATGGTTAGCGGGTATCCACCGCGGCGGCGGTATGTTGGCGGCAGTCAGTACGGTGGTAAGTGGAATTTACCGCCAATGTCATAATGAAGGTGAATATGTTTACACTGCAGTGGGCCATATTGTAATGCCTGCACCCATTATTATAAAAACATCAGCCTAGATAATTATCAGCCAAGGTGATATCAACATCTTTGCGTATGCTCCACAAACATCCGACTTTCTATCACTGACAAAGAGAAGCTGACAGCAAACTCGGAATGAAAAATAGATCAACAGAGTTACCACTGTCACGGTGTTCACAACAAATGTACCTCCCCCTCTTTTCAATCTCTCTCAAGATTTTCCTGCTTTCACACTTTTCCAGTGCTCTGGCATACATGGTGGAATGCTGGATTTAGCACGCAGCTACTTCGAGTTCTCTTGAGGACTCACTTGTATTACTACCCTTTAACCCACTGGGTGTTAAAACATGCCTCCCTGTACCCAGGGTAGGGAATCTTTTTTCCATTTAAGGTCAGGCATCTGTAGAACAGCTTCTCCAGCAGCTTGATTTTTTTTTTTCCAATGACCTTCAGCAGGCATGGCCGATTAGCTTATTTCACTTTCAGCTGCATCAGTGCTTGGGGGCATATCTCTGCCCCCTGAACACCAAATTCAATGAGAGAGGTATTATTGGAAAGGGGAGAAGCTCTTCTAAGCAATGATATCTATACCTAGTGGATCCCTGCTTTGGGATCTCCAGCTATGGATGCTCCCCAAGTAAGGATTCACACCACTAGAAACCAGGGATTCCTTTTTGAGGTGGGGAGTCGGTCTCCCAGGTCATGGGCCTTTCTTTGAGGCTTTCTTTCTGCTCCCATAGGAGTACTGCTAGGGGTGTATGCCCTCTGCTGCCCCACCGAGGACAGAAATGCCACTAGCCACCCGGAAATTTCATTTGAAAAGGGGTGGGAATGGCTCAACCTGTCACCAGTCCATGCCGCCATCCAAAGGGGGGAAATACAGCCTTTCTTCCTCCCAGGGGACGTATTGCCCCCAATCACCTCCTGGAGGTGGTGTAGTAGAAAGCCCACGAGACACCAGGGGTATTTTTTCAAAAAGAAGGGGGTGGGACAGCCCACATTGGCATATGGACTCTCACTCTGAAGTGGGCAATACGCTCTTTCTGCCCCACTGAAGGCAGACTTAGGAGTACCCTTAGCGGGTCATTCCGACCCTGGCGGTCGGTGGCCGCCAGGGCCACCGACCACGGGAGCACCGCCAACAGGCTGGCGGTGCTCCTACGAGCATTCTGACCGCGGTGGTTTAGCCGCGGTCAGACGCGGAAAGCCAGCGGTCTCCCGCTGACTTTCCGCCGCTCGTAGGAATCCTCCATGGCTGCGGAGCGCGCTCCGCAGCCATGGAGGATTCCGACTCCCCCTCCCGCCATCCAGTTCCTGGCGGTTCTCCCGCCGGGAACCGGATGGCGGGAGGGGGAGTCACGGGGCCCCCGTAAGAGGGCCCCTAAAAGTATTTCAGTGTCTGCAAAGCAGACACTGAAATACGCGACGGGTGCAACTGCACCCGTCGCACCTTCCCACTCCGCCGGCTCTATTACGAGCCGGCGTCATCGTGGGAAGGGAGTTTTCCCCTGGGCTGGCGGGCGGTCTTGCGAAGACCGCCCGCCAGCCCAGGGGAAAACTCGGAATACCCTCCGCGGTCTTTCGACCGCGGAGCGGTATTTCGGAGGGGGGAAGTCTGGCGGGCGGCCTCCGCCGCCCGTCAGACTCAGAATTAGGCCCTTAGTCTGCTACTGGAGTGGTGGGACAGAAAGCCCACTATACATTAGAGAACTGAAATAAAAAACAAATCAGGGAATGGGCAATCCCCACACCACCTGGCAGATAGGAGGCAGATAGGGGTTTGCCCCAATCTTCCCTTTGGCGGAGCAGAAAGCTCACTAAACCCCAGAGATTTCTTTTAAACGAAAGGAGTGGGGTTGGCCCACACTGACATAGGTTTCATTAGACACCAAGGATTTTAAGTACCATGCTGTATGGCTTGACTATTTATACTTAGGGTCACCAGACGTCCCTGGGAACCTACCAACCCCAGACATTTCTGAAAACTAGACAATTAGGGCAACCAAGGGCAATGTGCCTTCTGTGTAACTCACAACAATTGTGTACCCACAATGCCTTGCAAACCTCAAATTATGCCTAAATTCACAATTTTTTTTCCATAAGTTCTATGACAGAATATTCCAGAATCTGCAGGGATCCACAAATGTTCTATCACCCAGCATTCCCATACTTGTCACTTGGATAATGTTAGTACTCATTAACATAATTTCTTTTAAACAAGCACTTACTACAATGTTTCTTGCTTACTTAATTTTCTTTTATATTCATAGATTTTTTATAACATTTTAGAAAACATTAGAATTAATTAGCACACACAGGCATGCGATAATTCACTCCAAAAATATCAAAAAGCACTAGACACAAGTGCAATTACTTTGCTAGACCTTAATGTTGTGTGAAACTACTCAGGTACATCGAGGTCTTCCAAGACCTATGATGTGCATGAGCATGTGTTCAAAAAAGAAAGATGGAAACATGGTAAAAAGGTACAAATGTCTGAGTCCCTTGACCTGGGTAAACACTTGAACATAACGCTTCTAGATCTTCTTCTAGTGCTGGTGCTGGAGAATACCTTGCTGCTGGCTCAGGCTGTCTGTGTGCATAATTGCTGTCTGTGTTTCTCCTGGAGTTTCCTGGTACCTGAAGCACTCTCATATCTTCCTATGATATTCTCCAACTGATCTCCATCTTTCTCTCGATCTCACAGTGGCTTGTCATGACCAAATCCTCATTTGCGTCTGTTGCCGGGCCAAAGCACTACAGACAGCTGCAAACAGATAATGGGTGGAACCAAACAGGCTGCCTAAGCTGCAGAAGAGTGTCTGAGTCTGACAATGGACACCAAAACTCTCACTGTAGTCACCCTCTACATAGTCCAATCTACTCACCACACCTACAGTACTGGGACAACATGATAGAATCTTTGGGAATAGTCAGGAATCACCTGGTAATCGCCAGAAGCCACCTGCAGTAAGGGTGGAAGGACTGTCAGGCAGAGCCAGCGCATGTGGCACAGCAGACACAGCGGTGAAAGCAAAGGAGCAACAAAAATGTGAGTGGGGGAGTGATGGAATGGGGCATTAAGGGATTGAAGGATGTGATGATCCAAGGACAGAGAGGATTGTGTTGATGGTGGTGGTGGTAATGATAAGGATGATAGTAGTGATAGTGATATTGAACCTACTGCATTAAAAAGTATGAAAGGATCTATTTCTGTACACAATGCATTTAGGAGATAACAAATTGAAGGCACAATGATTGAACACAACTTTCAGATGTAAAATAGTCCCTCAAACATTGTAATGCATGGACTTCTTGGGATGCGAAAAGCTACAGCAAAAAATCAATAGCATAAAAGGAGAAAGTAGTATTCCACTGGGTGGTGCCAAACTCACTCTGTGTACATTTTAAAGAATTGTAACAATATTTTTTACTGACAGTTATGCTTGTAAGGCAAAATTTTAAAAAACACAACGCAGAAACCCTGGGAGCCTGCAACCTGATATTATTTGTAATCCAGTCCGGAAACTCCAATCATGATTAGACTAATATATATGATAGCAATGACTTGTAACAGAAACACAAATACATGGCACGTGGTGTTCTGCTGTCGAAGTCAGATGGCAAGCCCACTGGTTGTTGATTCACAGGTTCTCATGAGTATGGCTACTAGACCATAGATTCCAGGCTATTGCTTTCCAAATTTCTCAAACAAACACAAATGAAGGATGAAATACGGAACCAATCAAACATTCAACCCCAGTCACAGATCTGGGTTTAATCCATCAATTCTTTTGCTCACTATGCCACTCCAGTTTGCACCCAGCCATATGCAAATCAGTCTTGACCCTGTTCCTCATGGGAACAGTCCAACCCAAACTGCCAGGCCAGGTCCTCCCTGGACCAGAATTAAGCATCCTGGGACTGGTTTCAGGGCATCACCCTTCATCAGCCAGGCTGTCTTCAATCCAGTGGTATAGTGAGCCCAGGACCCAAGTCTGGGCAAATCCAGTGCACTTATAGTGACAAATGCAAACAAAAACAAATGATGGCCAAATGCAGAACCAATCAAACATTCACCCCCAGTCACAGATCTTAGTTTAATCCATCAATTATTTTGCTCACCATGCCACCCCAGTTTGGACTCTGTCATATGCAAATCAGTCTTGACCCTATTCCCCATGGGAACAGTCCAGCCCAACCTGCCAGGCCAGGTCCTATCTGGACTGCAAACAAGCATCCTGGGACCGGTTTCAGGGTATCACCCTTCATCAGCCAGGCTAGCTTGAATCCAGTGACATAGTGAGGCCGGGACCCATGTCTGGGCATACCCAGCTCACTCATGGCGACAAAAGGAAACAAACATAAATACCAGATTTCTCAGGCATAATGCTGATGCCTTGTTTTTTGAAAGCTCAATAAAAATATTTTAAAATGAGGAGTCACCTAAAGACTCCATTATTGGTTTCCACTTGAGTTATTCCAATTGAGTTCATGGAACCTAAGCAAGTCTTCTACTCCTACAATGGATTGATATGCACACTGAATACAAAAGACTGGAAACAAGATGCAGCATCACATGAAGTGAGCACTGCAAGTGCTAATTTTAGACGGGTGTCTGCATAGCTTTAGACTGAATGGTGTACTACATAGTTGCAGGAAGTATGGGATTTTACCACCTTAGTAGGAAGTGGTTGATAGTGATAGAGCGGTCCGTAGTAATAATTTACCTACGTTTGGACGCTCTTTAGGCCGATGAATCTTTTGACTTAGTGGGAACTCTCTGTACTCTTAATCCGGTCAGTCTCCTCAAAATCAATAATCAATAACGAACATAAGCAACACCTTGAACAACATAACACTTTACAATTAATCCAGAATACATTTCGGCGAACCCTGACCTTTCAGTCAGGAATAACCACACCAGTTTATTGCAAAGTTAGTGAATTTATTTCCCTATATTAACAAAGCTAGCACAATATAAATGTGTCTCAACACCAAATGATAAACATAAATGAACATTAATAGCTGTCCATAACGTCGAAACAAGTGTAATCTATGAAGCATTTGAATCACGAGGCATTCGATAATGGCAATGCAAATCACTAATACGATAATCTGTAATGAACTAATGGCATACATTTAGTCAGCATAACAAGATCTCAAATTGCATCGTGCGACAGATGGAATCCTCATCTAACCTCAAATTAGCATGGGCATGTGGGACTTCATGCAAAAACAATTTAGCAACATTAATTTAGAAAACTCCTAACTAGGGCTCTTACCAAAATCAGCAGTTGGTCACCTAAAAGAAACACAATGCAATTTTACAATTTCCTTTCATATTTACCAATTACGATCAGCAATCAAGGAAGTCTTCGTCTCACAGGTACCGTTCTTCGGTCAGCATGGGTACCATTTCTCGATCAGCATGGGACGGGACAAAGGGGCAGGGGTGGACGGGGCAAATGCCTCACGGTGGCAAGGTAAAACTATTACTTCATGCAAAGGGATCAAATCAAAGTTACAGTCTCTAGGGCAAGAATCATTTAAAGTCTCTTTCTCTCGATTAGAGAAAGCATCAAAGTCTCTCAAAATGGCGTCGCAGCAAAGGGGGCCATAATAGCTACGAAGTCTGCAAAATGGCGGGTATCGAGCTGGTAATGGCTACTTTCTCCTCGTGCACCTGGGTTTTATAGACAACAGTTCAAGTCCTGTAGGGTCTCCATTGGAGGGTTCATAGGTTAGCTTCAAATTGACCAATCAAAAACGACAGTTCTCAAGCTTTTACTTAAGCATACATTATCCTTGGAGATGGGTACGCAGATCGCAACATTGTTTCCCAATTAGCTTACTCTCAGAGCCTCCATTGTCCGCACCTGCAAGTCGACCTTGAATTAAAGAGAAAATATGCCAGGCTGGCACTAACTTTAAGATAAGCATGTGAACAGTTTCTGTGGAAAAGTACAGCTTCAAGCTAAAATACACGTTTTAATAGCACAGTGGAAAAATACGAGCATCTAAACCGTGAGACCAGGCAACTAGGCCAAAGCCTCTGCTAAAGTAATGCTAAGCTAAAACATTTCAAACAAGCAAATCGTAGCACACGTTTATGATTATGTCGGATTAGTGCAATTCTAATTCACCACGTTATATAAAGCACGCGTATAAATGATGGCAAACTACTCTGAGGGCACATTTTGTCCCCGTACAATCTTTATTAATTCGGTTAATGTCACACATGATTATTTCAGCACTACGTTTAAGCGTTAATAAATCAAAACCTTCATTTTCTGCTTCATCAATCCCTCCTCTGATGACTACTAGTCATCACACCAAACCACGCCCACAAATTTTATTCCATTAAAATTCTGTCAGTTCCCTTTTCCTCTTAATTCCCCTAGTTTGCGCTTTGTATTCTTCTGCCATTCTTTTCATAATTTTCTCTTCTTTTCTTATTTTAATTCTCTCCATAATCATTATTATTCCCCTTTTTATTCCCCAAATTCCAAATACACAAATTATTACTATTAATATTCCTTCTATTATTTTCAATAATATTCCATTCCAAATTCCCCCAATCCAATGTCCCACTGAAGCTATTCCCTTTCCAACCTTCTCCCACACTCCAGGTTCTTTCAGTTCTTTCAAATCTGCACTTTCTTTTGTTAGATTAGCAAGCATAGTTTTAATCTTCACACTATTATCCGGTATATAGGTACAGCAGTGACGTGCACCAATCATTTTGCAAACGCCTCCATCCTTTGCTAAAAGAATGTCTAAAGCAAGCCTATTTTGAAGAGTCATAGCTCTTTCCGCTGCAAGCTCAGCATCTATCAGGATTATAGCACCTGAAAACTTTGTCAGCATGTTATCCACTATAGTAGACAACTTTCGTATCTTGATGGAATTCAGCACAACTCCCAATGAAGGAATCATGGCTCCAAATATATCACCTACCACAGCAGCTGCGGTCTCTCTTTTCTGGATACTATGAGATCCAGATGTCTTTTGAATCATCGATACGTCATCCAGTTGATAAACCTTTGGGAACACTATACCCAAATAACATCTCCCCCACCATCCCTTGGGAAGACGATAATAAGCATTATGCCCACAAATGTAATACACCCCTGGAATGACAGGGTCAAGTCCGTCCATCATGAATGTCCATTTGGCCTTAAAAATAAACGTATGTTTGCACTCACTCGCTCCTACAAAAATATTGTCGTAATAAGATTCTCCTCGATATATACAAAATTTCCCTACATGCCAAGCATCTAAAGCTATTTTCCCTTGTGTCTTTATAGCAGCAAAATCATAATTATCTACTGAAGTCCTCTTATGTAACTCTTTTTCTAATTTCGCTTTCATTTGAGCCCTTCTATCATCTGTGCGATCTAAAAAGCTTATTTCTACAGCAGAGACTGAGCAGGTAAGGTTTTCCCTATGAGCATGAGCCGTTTCAAAAGGTTGCATTGGCTCGAAAAAGTCCCTCATAATTTTGTAATCCCAATATCTTGCAGTTTCGCTTAGCTGCGCTATTATAGGAACATAAGCAAAGGTAACATCATAATTCGAGTAAAAATACTGTATGTTAGATTGACCATAAAACCTAGACATTACTATACTACATGTAATCCCATATGTAAGAGGCATGTGGTGATAAGTCACCCCTTCCTTTACTGATGTCGGTATCTGTGTACACACATAACAATCCTTCGCATCCATAATCTCAACATACTCTGTTAGTAAGCGATAGAAAACGTTATACGAAAGCTCTTTCTTATCATGCAAGAGTCTCTCATCCAATGCCAGTCTTTTCAATGGTGTTAGTTCAGTGACAGTAACAGGAGCAATGGTAGAAGCAGTAATAGTCTCATTCTCACCCTTTCCATGCATTCCAAACACAATTGCCATTATTATTATTACACAAGTTACTACCAAGCCTATACACACGTATTTACAACATTTCTTTCTATTGTTTTGCGTCATGATCTGTATAGAATCAGAGAGCTAGAAGCACTTATAAATGAAACTATTTAGCAATTCAGATGCAAAGCTGAACGAGCACAATGTTCACACCGTCTTCTTCAAAAGGCCAGTCACTTATCGGTTAGCAGCATTTGTCTCAATTCGGCAATAACTCAGTCTTTATCAGTTTAGCAAATGTCTCATCCGGTTTAACAATGTCTCAGCTGGTTGTTTCTTTCACGTTATATTGTAGCAAGCGATATCATTTACTCTTTCAATCGACAGAGTCTATGAAACTTTTCTTTTCTATTGGTATCTCTTCTTCTTCTTCGTTCTCGATGCTTAGAGATATAAACTCATCAGTCCAATCATCATTGACTGCATATGCCCATTCAGGACCGGAATACCTCCTGTTCGGTATCCTTTTCCTTTTCAATTTAGCTTCCCTTTTCGATTCTGCTTCGCTGGTACTTTCCTCTTTTGTCAAGTCTTTTTCTTCACTTGACGATTGATCCACAACAGTCACTTCTTTTCTTTTCTCTTTCACTTTCGGCCTTCCTCCTTCGTTCAAACTTTCTTTACCCTTTTCTTTTATTGGTGAGATACTTAGTCTTCTCTTTGCACCATGTCCATTTGATGGACCTGCGATCTTTTCTGTAGAGGCTTGAACTCTTTCGTTCTGTTCTGCCTCGTTCTCTCCTTCTGGGGAATCAATCACGTTCTCTTTTCCTTTTTCTGTATCGTCTGCTTCTGGGAAAGCCCTCCTCTGATCAGGCTCTCCTGCCTCTTCACCTTTTCCGAGCCCTTCGTCACCGTTACTTTCTTCAGGCTCTTTATCACTTTCAGCTGCTTCAGGCTCCTTGTCACCTTCAGCTGCTTCTGGCTTTTTGCTACCCTCAGCTGCTTCAGGCTCTTTGTCACCTGCAGCTTCTTCGTCGCTGTCTGAACTTTCTCCTTGGTCTCCCCCAAGTGAGTTGGTGTCTTCGTTGTCGGAGAATATCTCCTTTTCTCCTGCTTCTGCCTGTTCGCTTTCAGTTCGCTTTTGTTCTGTCTCAGCACTCGGCACTGCTTTATCAGGCACTGGTACTTTCAGCGCTTCAACTTCCTCATCTGTGGGACACAACACCTTCTTTGTGTGACTGGCGTGAATCCAGTTGGGAACCCCCGCACACTTCACAGCGGTAGTTGTCGTCAGGATCACTTGGAAAGGGCCTTTCCAACGGGGTTCCAGACACGATTTTCTCACGTGCTTCTTTACCACGACCCAGTCACCTGCTTTCAGTGCGTGTCCTGGACCTTGGATCGGTGGCAAGGTGGTCGCTTCCACCTGGTGAGAGAAAGAGCGAACCACGTCAGCCAGTCCTTTGCAGTAGTCTAACACCATATCATCTGTAATATTCAAAAGCATGTTTGCTGGAACTGCAGGAAGTCTCATAGCCCTGCCCATAAGAATTTCATGCGGAGACAATCCAGTCTTTCTATCAGGAGTGTTTCTCATCGACATTAGCACTAAGGGCAATGCGTCAGGCCATTTCAAATTTGTCGATGCACATATTTTTGCCATTCTCGATTTCAGCGTACCATTCATCTGCTCCACCAGTCCTGATGCTTCAAGGCGATAGCTACAGTGTAGCTTTTGCTCAATGTTCAGTGCTTCGCAAAGTAACTTCATCACCTCATTATTGAAGTGACTTCCCCTATCTGATTCTAAAGAGATCGGGAATCCGAAACGTGGTATCAACTCCCTCAACAATAGTTTGGCAACTGTAAGACTGTCATTTCTACGTGTGGGGTATGCCTCAATCCAGTGACTAAAAATGCACACAATCACCAACACATATTTCAGACCCCCATGCACAGGCATCTCAATGAAGTCCATCTGCATGCGGCTAAAAGGACCGCTTGCCCTACCAATGTGGCTCGCACTCACAACTGTTCCCTTTCCTGGGTTCATCTGCTGGCAAGTGACACATCGATGGCAAACTGCTTCTGCAGCTTGGCGAAATCTGGGGTTAAACCAATCAGTTTTGAACAATCTTATCATGGCATCTCTCCCTAGGTGAGCTTGCCCATGATAGAACCGCGCAAGCTGTGATAAGAGACTATTTGGCAAAACAAATTTTCCCTCATGCGAAACCCATAACTCGTCCTGTCTCTTTATACATTGTGATTTAATCCAGGAATCTCTTTCATCATCCCTGACATTGTTTTGTAATTCTTTTAATTCATCTATTGTATCTACGACCTTCAAGGCAAATGCTTCAGCTGGTTCGAGTTCTGGCTCATTTATCGTATTCCAATCATCTCTTAGTAATATACAGTTCAAGGCACAAAATCTTGCGACTTGATCCGCATATGCATTTCCCAGAGACACATAGTCCTGTCCTTTCGTGTGAGCACTGCACTTTACCACTGCAACTTCGGCTGGCACTTGAATGGCATGTAACAATTCCCTTATTCTTTCCCCGTTCTTCACTGGAGATCCTGAAGAAGTCAGGAACCCTCTCTGTGACCATAGTTGTCCAAAGTCATGCACAATCCCAAACCCGTATTGACTATCAGTGTAAATGGTGACTTTCATCAATGCAGACAGTTGACATGCTCTGGTAAGGGCTACAAGTTCTGCTACTTGTGCAGAATAGACTCCTTGAAGCCATCCCGCTTCCAAGACCCCTGTTACAGTACATACAGCATATCCTGCTTTCAAAATCCCCATCCCATCTCTTAGACATGAACCATCAACAAAAAGAATTTGGTCATTTACATCAAGCTTGGTATCCTTGATGTCCGGTCGGGGTTTTGTGCAAAATTCAGTCACCTGAAGGCAGTCATGCTCGACGTCTTCAGCGTTCTCAATTTCAGCATTTTCTCCAGGAAGCAAGGTAGCTGGATTCAACGTAGTGCACCTTTTCAGCTGCACATTCGGTGAGCCCAGAATAATCGTTTCATACCTTGTGAGTCTTGCTCCAGTCATGTGTTGCGTTCGGGAGCGGGTCAAAAGTATCTCAACTGAGAGAGGGACCATGACTGTTACTGGGTGTCCCATCACTATTCCTTCACTCTGAGTGAGGCTGATACCAACTGCTGCTACGGCGCGCAAACACCCTGGGAGTGCTGCTGCAACCGGATCCAAAGTAGCTGAAAAATACGCTACTGGTCTGTTTATGCCACCATGGGCTTGAGTCAAGACAGACAAAGAACATGCATCACGTTCATGACAAAACAATGTGAAAGGCTTTGTGTAATCAGGCATACCTAGAGCTGGAGCCCTGCACATGCATTCTTTCAGTTCAACAAAAGCATCCATCTCGTCTCCTTTCAGCTCAATTTCATCCAAGGCATCCTTTTGGGTCAATTTCAGTAGAGGCTTCGCTAGAGACGAAAAGTTGGGAATCCACTGGCGACAATATCCCACCATTCCCAAAAACTTCCTCACCTCCTTCCTTGTCTTTGGTGGACTCATTTGGAGTATACTTGTGACTCTTTCCTTCATTATTCTCTGTGACCCTTTCTCTATTTGGTGACCCAAGTATTTCACTTTCTTCTGACAGAACTGTAATTTGGAAGGAGACACCTTATGTCCATTCCTTCCCAAATGATTCAACAGAGCAATGGTATCGGCTGTGCAGCCATTTTCTGTCTTTGATGCAACCAGTAGATCATCAATATACTGTACTAGAGTTGACTCGAATGGCAACTCTAACTCTTCCAAATCTTTCTTTAGAACCTGATTGAATATTGACGGTGACTCAGAAAACCCTTGAGGAATTCGACACCAACTATACACTCTGTCTAGGAATTTGAAACAAAAGAGGAATTGGCTGTCCTCATGAAGAGGCACAGAAAAGAATGCCTGTGACAAATCGATGACTGAGAACCATTCAGCATCGCAAGGAACTTGAAACATTATCACAGCTGGATTCGGTACGACAGGGCAGCACTTTATTATGATGTCATTTATTTTCCTCAAATCCTGCACGAGTCGGACCTTTCCACTTGGCTTTATTAGTCCCATTATTGGTGAATTACATGGACTGCTTAGCACTTCTTTCAGTACCCCCTGCTTTACAAATTCGTCAATGAGTTGGGCAACTTTCATGAGGGTGTCTTGTGGCATGTGGTATTGTGGGGTCTGGGGAAAGATCGCATTGGGCTTTACCATTACTTTTACTGGTTCCACTCCTTTCATCAATCCCACCTCTTTCCCTGTCATGTCCCACACTTCCTTTCCGACTGTTTCCCGTAATTCTGCTGGGATATCTTCTTCAGTTATCATCGGGAAAAGACAAATCAGAGGATACTCTTCGTCGACTGTTTCCATCTCATCCCCCTCTACACTGTCCTCGTCTTCCCCATCATTGCTCGTTTCTATTGTTATGCCTTCGTTTGAACACATTATCGAACAACCCAATTTACACAATAGGTCTCTTCCTAACAGTGCTATCGGGCTTGAGTCACACACCACAAACTGATGTACCCCTTGATAGTTACCAATGTTGACTGGAACCGGATCTGTAATTGGGTTCGTCAGGTGTCTGTTTGCTACTCCCACCACTTGAACTGTCCTCCCTGAGAGTGGCAAATTGGGTACTTCACTGCTCTTAACTGTTGAACGTGTGGCTCCCGTGTCAACCAAGAATGAGACACGATGACCCATTACTCTTCCCTCTACGTACGGACCCCTTTGATCAACTTCCAAGGATGCCGCAAGCACACAATCTCCTTCTTCTCCTGAACTCGCACTCTCCCATACGTTGTTTATTCCACTCTCACTGTGTAATGGGAACTGTTGTACGGTGCCATTTGTACTCATTACCTGACCCGTTACCTGTGGAGGAACCATCACTTGCTGCTGACTCATTGGTGCCAAGGATATTTGCATTTGCTGATTAGGTACCATAGGTAACTGCTGTTGCATTGGCTGCATCTGCGTCATCTGCACACGAGGCATCTGCATCTGCTGCGGCTGCATAGGTTGTAATCCCTGCAATTGATTTACAGTCTGAAAATTTGAGCTTGGACCTCTCAATTTCGGTCCCCTCATTGTCTGAAATGCATTGACATCATTGTTTTGCTGACCAACACCTACACCTGTACCTGCACCTACACCTGCACCTTCCTGCACCACCATCGGGCACTCGCGTTTCCAATGACCGACGATTCCGCACACGTGACACGGCATCACCTTCTTCATTGCCTGCACACCCGTCACAACAGTGTTCAAATCCGGACCATTATTCACAAAACCTCCTCTGCCTCTGCCTCTGGCCTGTGGCTGAAACGCCATGTTTCCCTGCAACTGCAACTGCTGTTGCGGTACCTGCTGTTGGAACCCTTGCATCCCTTGCAAACCTTGCAGACCTTGCAAACCTTGGAAACCTGTTTGAGCTGCCTTAAGCTGCATCATCATCACCTTCTCTTTCAGCCTTTTCTGTTTCACTTCAATTTCGTCGCTACAGTATTTCGCATAAGTCAAGACCTCATCGATCGGTTTAGACTGCCAACAAATCAAATGCGACTTTATCATTTGGCTTTTCTCTGGCCTCAGCCCTTCCACAAATCTGAAGACAAAATGAAGCATGTCCTTCGCCTCAATTGTTTCCGTGCCACTGTAATTCTTGAACGCCTTCAACAACCTCTCATAGTAACTATGAATCAACTCCTTAGTCTCTTGGGCAGTTCGATCGATCTTCTGCCAATCCACGTTCTTCGCGGGTACCTTCGTTTTCAAATGCTCAATCACCTTATAGTACAAGCTCATCACCAAAGGTGATGGTGCACCTGTCTCCCTGTCCCTCTCTGGTTCACTTGTCGGCCAACCTACAGCTTTTTTGCAATCCTCCCACAAATCTGCCGGAACCACAATCTCAAAGAGAGTGTTCAGGTCCTCCCAAAGACATTTTGCAAGCTTCACAAACCTATCAGTCTGCTGATACCATTCAATCGGCTTCTCTCTTAGTTTGGGAAAATCGTCCGTAAAGGACTGAATGTCGCTTCTGTGCCATGGTACATGTACTAATTTTCCTCCTGCTGTCTCCCTCATTGGTAGCATTGTTACTGTATCACTACTCTGCGGTCTTTTCTCATTGTGCTCTGTAGCGCTGTCCCTCCTCTTGTCCTTCCTCTTTACCCATCTGCTTTCCCATTTGTCTAGGCACCTCCACACTTGTGCACTCTGCAGCAATTCTCTGAGGTGTGTCTTCATGCCTGCTGACCTCATGTGTTCAAAATCTGTGGTCCCAAAATCTAACCTGTAGCTCCTGCTCAAGTGCTTCGTCTTGTCTATGTCAACCCCGTTTCTGTCAGCTGCTTCCTGCAAGCTCTTATGTATCTTGTTTACTTCCTTCGTAATCCTGGGACATAGATACCTCAGCTCTTCTTCCGTGTAGGACTCTAACCTGTTCACACCCATTGTCCCTTCCACCAATTCTTGTGCTTCCATGTTCAACCTGACCCTATTCATATAGTCTTCTCCTTTCCCACTAGCTGAACTTTGTGTGGAATTCAGACTGTTGAACCATTGTGTCAACTGTTGCGCATTCACCCCCATCAGGGTGGCGTTCACATCGACTGCCATCGATGGCTGCGGCAGTTTTTCAGTGTTCGATGTCAGAGGTATTATCAGTGGGGGGCTCGACCTCACCAGTGTTGACTGAGCACATATTGGACTAAACTCCATCAAGGACCCAGAACCATTTGGCTGAGTCGCTATCGGAGTTATTCCTGGAGTGTTCTCTATGCACCTTCTTTCTATCCCATTCTGCAGCATTGATCCCTGACTGCTCAGACCCGAATTGGGCTGACTATACAGAGGCACCGCTGGACCTACAGTAATGGGTAAGGATATCGCGTCTGGGTTCTGTCCATTCCCCATGTTCTGTGGCATGTTCATTCCCACACCATGGGTCATCATTGCCGGCATGCCCATCTGGCTCCCCATCATTTGAGCATGTACGTTTCCTCCCTGCATCTGCTTTTGTGGCATCGAAAACTGAGTTGATTCAGCTTGTGCCATTGTTGGGTTGTATCCATTCTGTACTCCCCTTACGGTTTGTTCTAGAATCATTCCTGCACTGTTATCACTGTTGTAGTACCCTGGCATCTGCGGCTGATAATTTTCTGCTGGTTTCAACACGGGCACATCTGGATATAGTCTCCTAACCTGCGGTATCTGCGGGGTGAACAGCAGACTCGGGTCCTTAGATCCCGATGATGCTCCTGAACTCTGGGTTTCATTGCTCTGTACCGGTGCTGGAGGGGCAGAACTGGTACTTGGACCTTGTCCATTCTCTGCATAAGGCGGTGGACGGTCGTTCAGCAATTGCATTATCAACTCCTCATCCTCTAACTCCTCTTCTCTTCTCAACTTTTCCTCGTCCTCTCTATCCTTGGAACACTTTCTGTCTGTCATACAGGTAGCTTTCTTCCCTGTCTCTTCTCCTTCCTTAGTAATTGCGGGGAACAATTTTATCCCCTGCAATACATCTGACCTCCACACCTTCTGTGCATTATCCCACCTAGCATCCGCTAGTGTCTTTTCTACCTTCCTCATTCTGGTCTCGAACTTCTTTTGCTGTTGCTGTCTGGCCATCAGTTCCCAAATTGCTAGAGCCTCAAACTGTGCTGGCCTTGGAGGCACCTTCATGTCGTACATCGTGAATCTCAAATTTTCTAAAATCTTTATATTGAATGTCCCATATATCGGGAACGCTACGCTCCCATGTTTCTCTGTCAACTGGTGCCATTGCTTTAGCCAAAGACACGGAGCTACCCCCTTTTCTTCCATTACAATGTAAGCTGGTGTACCTTCGGGCGGCGTCTCCTCTCCTACGCTCGCTTTAATGTAAGACTCCCCCTTCATCGCGCTCCTGAATGCTTTAAGGAATTTCATTTTCTCGTCTTTTATTTAACCAAGTTTATAACCTGTATTTGACTTTAATTCCACAAAACTTTTATCGATAGATAACTTTTATTCCACAAAAATTTGTAATCGATAGGTGACTTTAATTCCCGGAATACTCTTCACCTGCCTTTCCCCTTCCAATCGAGTCCCACGGACTGCGTCCAATCCGTGCGCGACCCGTCTCACCCACCAACCTATCCCAGCGCGGCTCCTAGTGACGTCACACTCACACACTGCGGCTGACAAAGCCTCGCGGCTAGTCCTCCTTCACTCACCTCTTTTCGTAACAACTTCTTGCATATATTGCGAGCTACCAAAAAATAAAACAGATCTGTCGGTTTACTACAGGAACGGTAACACAATCGCTTCAGGACCTTAGGGACCTTTCACTAACCTCGGGACTTTTCACTAGCCTCTGGCCGCTATTCCGTCTTTCTCAGTCCCCACATTCGCAAGCAAATCTGACCCGCAGACCTACTCTCAACTTGTCAATGATCTGTTCTAGTGCACTTTAGAATCTTTGTCAAAGCCTGAAGTCGAAGTTTCTTTCACTCCCTAACACACGTACCCGACTCGTTGACCACGCCCGATCAACCTACTAAACCGCCCAGACCACAACATGGATCAACATACTCCGGAGTCTCTTGACCTCGCAGGGCCCGTCTCAACAACAACAACCACGTGGACCTTTTTATGCACAAAGCGCCACACTCACATGAAGTTCGACGACTTCCCTACTCTCACACTCGGAGTCGCACCTCCGTTATTTCTATGAAGTTCGACGACTTCACTACTTCTACACTCGGAGTCGCACCTCCGCTATCCTTAAAAGAAAATCCTCGCAACCTTTTCACACACCCTGCGGCAATAAGCTGTGCAAGCGCAAAACCCTAACTTCACTCATACCATCACTAGTACCGCCAACGCTGATTCCACACCTCCGTTCTCTCCATTCGCAAGCTCCGAGATCCCGGGAAAGTCGCGGTGGACCTAGCCCATCATCATTCTGTCAATCGTTTTATCCAAGAAAAATCTAATTCAACCTTTCGAATGGGGTCTCAAAATGCGTAACCGTTAATTCGACACCATGTACTTTAATAGTACAGGGTCCCAAAAGACGAAACCATCCTCTGCTACCATCTACTGATAGAGCGGTCCGTAGTAATAATTTACCTACGTTTGGACGCTCTTTAGGCCGATGAATCTTTTGACTTAGTGGGAACTCTCTGTACTCTTAATCCGGTCAGTCTCCTCAAAATCAATAATCAATAACGAACATAAGCAACACCTTGAACAACATAACACTTTACAATTAATCCAGAATACATTTCGGCGAACCCTGACCTTTCAGTCAGGAATAACCACACCAGTTTATTGCAAAGTTAGTGAATTTATTTCCCTATATTAACAAAGCTAGCACAATATAAATGTGTCTCAACACCAAATGATAAACATAAATGAACATTAATAGCTGTCCATAACGTCGAAACAAGTGTAATCTATGAAGCATTTGAATCACGAGGCATTCGATAATGGCAATGCAAATCACTAATACGATAATCTGTAATGAACTAATGGCATACATTTAGTCAGCATAACAAGATCTCAAATTGCATCGTGCGACAGATGGAATCCTCATCTAACCTCAAATTAGCATGGGCATGTGGGACTTCATGCAAAAACAATTTAGCAACATTAATTTAGAAAACTCCTAACTAGGGCTCTTACCAAAATCAGCAGTTGGTCACCTAAAAGAAACACAATGCAATTTTACAATTTCCTTTCATATTTACCAATTACGATCAGCAATCAAGGAAGTCTTCGTCTCACAGGTACCGTTCTTCGGTCAGCATGGGTACCATTTCTCGATCAGCATGGGACGGGACAAAGGGGCAGGGGTGGACGGGGCAAATGCCTCACGGTGGCAAGGTAAAACTATTACTTCATGCAAAGGGATCAAATCAAAGTTACAGTCTCTAGGGCAAGAATCATTTAAAGTCTCTTTCTCTCGATTAGAGAAAGCATCAAAGTCTCTCAAAATGGCGTCGCAGCAAAGGGGGCCATAATAGCTACGAAGTCTGCAAAATGGCGGGTATCGAGCTGGTAATGGCTACTTTCTCCTCGTGCACCTGGGTTTTATAGACAACAGTTCAAGTCCTGTAGGGTCTCCATTGGAGGGTTCATAGGTTAGCTTCAAATTGACCAATCAAAAACGACAGTTCTCAAGCTTTTACTTAAGCATACATTATCCTTGGAGATGGGTACGCAGATCGCAACATTGTTTCCCAATTAGCTTACTCTCAGAGCCTCCATTGTCCGCACCTGCAAGTCGACCTTGAATTAAAGAGAAAATATGCCAGGCTGGCACTAACTTTAAGATAAGCATGTGAACAGTTTCTGTGGAAAAGTACAGCTTCAAGCTAAAATACACGTTTTAATAGCACAGTGGAAAAATACGAGCATCTAAACCGTGAGACCAGGCAACTAGGCCAAAGCCTCTGCTAAAGTAATGCTAAGCTAAAACATTTCAAACAAGCAAATCGTAGCACACGTTTATGATTATGTCGGATTAGTGCAATTCTAATTCACCACGTTATATAAAGCACGCGTATAAATGATGGCAAACTACTCTGAGGGCACATTTTGTCCCCGTACAATCTTTATTAATTCGGTTAATGTCACACATGATTATTTCAGCACTACGTTTAAGCGTTAATAAATCAAAACCTTCATTTTCTGCTTCATCAATAGTCATGAGCATTTTGACGACATTGCTGCTTTTGACCAGACATGTAGCATCATTTGTTGCCATGTTTACAGCAAACATCAGAACATGACATCATAACATGCAGAAAACAACACGAAAACACAATTAAAACACAACAGAACTTCACACAATAAAAATGTCAAGACAGAACGCAACACAACATCCACAATACAACATAACATTACAATAACGCACCACAAAAGCACAGCAGCACAAAAGGCAATAGAACACATCATAGCCAAAATAAAGTGAGACAAAGAAAACAAATATGGGCAAAACTTGTTGTCGCGCGCATCGAAAAACCTGATTCGATAGTACGTTGGTGAACTGTATTTGCACCAAGCACTGCCCCCGACAACAGGAAATAGCGGCTGTCAAAAGAGGTTTGTGATCTGATGGAGGCGTTTAGATGTGATGGGGGCACCTGCAACACTTAAGCAGAACAATACTGATTTGCTCATTTGACACAAGAGCAGACATCCTAATTTTCACTTCTTAGCATTCAGTGCTCCTTCTTCCTAAAGATGAAAACCTGTCACAAACCTCTGAACAGCTAAACGTGTTGCGAACACCCTGGCCAATTCTGGCTACTATGAAAGATGTGTTAGGCTAGTTTTAAAGATTCATCTTCAAACGCCCAGCCGAGGTGCCTGTGGTCTGCAGAGATAGATTTTCTGCCGTGGTTCACAGACTGGCAGAATTCTTATCGCTTGGAAAACATAATTCAGCACACAGCAGGTCTTAAGTGCTTTGCAGAAGTAGAAAGTGGGGCCATTTATCACAAATGACTGTCCCTCCTAGAACCAGAACACACGAAAAAGGAGATATATTTTGCATCGAATGCTAAGGGCTGCTGTGGAGCTTCCTTTGGCGTGATCCATTCTAGGCCACATCCAGGGCTGTGCACCATAGATGCAAAATGGAACAACAGAACAGGTCGGCAAAGAAAAGAAGCCCCTGTGCACCGCCGGAAGGTCACTTTTAGTGACGGTCCGGCGGCGCGGATAGTGCAGGGCCATATCTACAAGGTCATTTAAAGTCATCCTGCGTAATTTTTCATAGCCTTGTAGATATGGACTGAAGCTACGCAGTTCAAGCAGTGAAAGCCGCTGTGTCGCCTTACCCTGCGATAAGGCGGCGTGCCATGGGCGTTATGGTGGGTGTTCCCACGAAACACCCATGGCATTTGACACATTCCTAGATTTAGGAGATTTTGTAAACCTCGGAATGCATCAAAAGCCTACGCCTCCCTGGGGGAGCCTTAAGGAAGGCACAGCAACAAAGAGAAATACCTTTAGTTCTCTTTGTTTTTCCTTTTTCTACGTGTATTGCATTCTGTAGCACACATAGGGCCAGATTTAAGAAAAGCCCTAGTGCCACCATGCTCCACATTAACATAATTTTTTTACGCTAATGTGGCGTTAAGTTGGCAAAAACGCTGTGCCATATTTACGAAGTGGCACAATGCATGCATTGCACCACTTTGTAACCCCTTGCACCACATTAAGCCTGCGCCAGGCATAATGTATGCAAGGGGGGGTATTCTGGAGATGGGAGGCCCAGAAAAATGGCGTTCTATTTCTATCATCATTTTTAACGCCTGCCTAAGGCAGGTGTTAAAATGAGGCTCCTATTGTTTTCATCGGGCCTCCTTTCATTTTGCAGGATTAGTGTCAATAATATTGGTGCTAATCCTACAAGGCACCAAACTAGCATCAACAGTGTGACTCTAGTTCCCTTATGTGCGCCATATCATAAATACGGCGCACATATGGTGGCGTTGGGGAGGTGAAATAGGGCACAAGAAAAGTGGCGTATCATGACATGATGCACCACTTTTCATAAATTTGCCCCTTAGAAAGAGAAAAACGCTTCTTGTGATTGTTTTTGTGGAGGAAGGTGTTCCTTCCTGCAAAAAAACAATCATCCCTGCAACACAGACACCCTTGTCCCGTGGTGCAAGGGTGCTTGCATTGGCGCATAGCAGACCATTGTGCACAAGCTCAGGGGAAAAGGACAGGAATGCGCCATATTTGATAGATATGGCACATTCCTGCCCTTTTCTTTTGATGCAGAGCAGTGCAGCAAGAAGACTTCCAGCGCTGCCCTGCACAAAACCCTTGTAAATGAGGCTCTCTATGGCCCAGATCTATGGGCTTTTGACGCAGGGCAGTACAGCAAGCCACCTTGCTGCACTGTCCTGCGTCAATGGGAAAGGGCTGGAATGCGCTGTATCTAAGCAATATGGTACATTCCTGTCCTTTCCCACTGCAAAATGCAGCACACATAGAAAGAGGGAAAACAAGGAGAAATTAAGATATTTCTCCTCAGTGTGCCTCCTCTGAGAAGGCGTAAGGTTCTGATGCATCCCCAGGTTTAGATGGCCTTGTTAATCAGGAGATGCATTGAAATCCATGAGTGTTGCGTGGGAACACCCACCGCAACGCCCATGGGACCCCCTCCTTAATACAGAGTAAGGCAATGTCTGCCTTGTCTTACTTCATATCTATGGGGCCATACAAAGCCATGCAGAGTGGCTTTGTTTGGCCTCATTGATATGGTTGAAATGGTTTGTGCTGCCGTTGCTTCACTAATGGTGATGCAATGACAGCACCCTCTTATGAATATACCCCTAATATACTTAACAGTGCAGCTAAGATGCCTGCACATTAAAACCAAAATAATTTTCCTTAACCTTTCAGTAATGACTTGAACATAGCATTTCAGTTAGCCAGATTCCTTAATAGATATCAAAATAAGAATGGGAGGATGAGGCCTTTTGAAGCCTCTTAAAGGTGAGTAAAATTATGTGAAGTTTATCAATGCAACTTTTACGTGTAGTATTCAAAAAACGTCCAGAACTTCGACATTGTATCAGGAATATCAACCCAGTATGCATCACTTGTGATCCAAGTGGAGGAGGTTGTCGTCATGGGGAAATACAAGGTAGATGGACATAGAGATGAGGTACATCTATGGTTTCTAACACTGAGTCATTCAGAACATTTATATCTTGAATATTGATTAAACAAAACTAATATTGAATGTAGATTTAAGTAACTTTGTACATGGTATGGATGGAAGCCAACTGTGATTGGTGTATGTTTCCCAAACAAAGATGGTGTCCACATAGTGAGAGTCACATCCCAAACAAGAGCAAACATGACCTATAATGTGAAACCATCTTTGAAATCTGTTGTGGTAAGGTGCTTACCATGGAGAACCTTCCTTTCCAAATGCCATTTTTATCTGCTCATGTTTTGCTCAGTTGTGCTATGATCTTCTGTAGAATATCTACTTTGGAGCCCGAGTTGAATTTCTTGTGAGGAACGGATTGTTGTTGGAAAGCTGCCATCTCTGTTTGTACGGAGTTGGACCAGTGCTTCTCAAACATTTTAGAACCACAACCCATCTAGGTTTAAAGGCCATGAGGCGGACAATTTGTTAAATGCAACTAAAGCACCATGTGGCATCGCACTATAATTTACAGACAGCATATTTCCTATTAAAATGGCCTCTAAATTTGCACAGACATACGGTTATACTGACAAACCTATATTGCACACAAATTATAAAGTGGGGAAATCGGGTTTCAGTGAATAGTTATCATTTGTGCGTCAACAAGTAAAGTGTCTAGTTTTGTTTTGATCCTATTAAAATCTTTGTTTCCATCACACTTCAGGATTACAAAAAATGTGCTTCATTTTTACTTTTCTAAATGCTAATGTATACAGTTCATTTACAGGTATTTACATTTTGTTGTGTCTTACAAAAAATTGCATCGTACAGCCTTTCCATTCACACTTTCTGTACCCCAGCAAGACTGTCAAATAATTCACTTTATTTTTTGTCTCTGACTGCCACGTGAAAGGATTTTGTAAACATAAATTTCCGTATTAAAAAAATAGGCAGCAATTTGTCCGAAGATGGAACTTGACATTTCACCTCTGTCTTTGAAATGCAGCAAATGTGATCAGTTCAATACAGAATTTAAATCCATCTTTAGTTATTGCTTGGACATTCACAACACACCAAAAAGTTGCTCGAAACCTACTAGTGGATCACCATCCACAGTTTGGTAAACAATGACTCAGGGCCTGATTTAGAACTTGGCTGATGGGTTACTCCATCTCAATGGTGAAAGATATCCCGTCTGCCAAAATCTAAATCGCATTATGTCCTTTGGGATTTAGATTTCAGCAGACAGGATATTTCTGACCGTTGTGAAGGAGTAACTCGTCTGCTGAGTTCTAAATCAGGGTCTTAGACATTTTTTCAAAGGTGGTATTGTGTTATGACCGATTCTATTGAACTAAAGTTACACTTTCATCTCAGGGGTAATTATCCCCCATTTCTTCTAACAACTTTGTACTTGATTTGATCTTTTGAACATATTACAAACTGCATTAAATATTTTTCAAAGATGTTAAATGATTAGTTGTGGTTAAAGGGGAATTCTACTGTTTTTCTGCTGTTCCTAGGGGCTTACTGCTGCTTTTGGGGGTTCTTTAATTCTTTACTTGTTGTGCAGCTCATTTCTGATTCACACTCCCTCGAGACGTTCCTCTCTTTTTCCTGCTGAGCCAGTTAGAACCTGCTGTGATGTACACCTGTCTGCCGTTTTGATGGTTTTAGTGGCCACAGAGTGGAGCAAGGGAGCACTCTAGCGCCTTGGAAAGGTACATGCAGGGCGATAAAGGCACATGGATGCTTGGATGTGCCACTGGCGCACAGAAGGTGCTCCAAAGGCAAGCCTACCTGCACCTGGCCACGCCTGGACAGCACCAAGGGCCAGAGATGTTACCAGCTTCAGGTCAGAGGGTATGTCACATCACTATTCTCGTAATTAACCTAGGGAACGGTGCCCTAACGTGGGAAGGGGTAAGTGTGATACTTTTAACACTGCAATTCAATTAACTGCTCAATGGTTATACTGTAGTTTGCAACCTAGGCTACTCGCAGAGACTGGTAATCCTATATTTAATAACAAGGGGGATGGTACTTCTCAGGATCCTTCTAGGTATGGGGTGATTTCTTTTGCCTTGATTAATGCACAGTCTTTGGTCAAATACTGCACTGAAATCAATGAGCTAATTCTCTCTCAGGGATTAGATTGTTTGTTTATCACTGAAACCTGGGTGAGAGAAGACTCAACCTGACCTAGTAGTGGCTCTGTCTCCTGACTATGCGATTATGAGGCTAAAAAGACCCAGCCGTCGAGAGGGAGGACTGGCCCTGATTTTCAAAAACTCACTGAATGGCTCGTTAGAACCTATAGATTCTTGACCATTGTTAACATCGAGTCAAACAATGCACATGACAGCAAGACACCTTTATACACGAACCATGCATTTTTACACATGAACAAAGTCACATCACTCCTGCTGGATTCCCCCATCATGAAGTCTCTGTCAACCCCAGCACATAGGTATGTGGTCTGGCAGGCTCTGCAGCCCTGGCCTAAAGGTTAATGACTGATAGGTCACAGGTGGGGTAACACTTAGCCAAACACACTAGCTTAGATCAGATCCCACAGATAGGAAGCAACACTATAATGGTCTCCGGAGACTGGCCCCAATAAAGCACAAATGACCAGAGGGATACATGAATTCCTAAAACACCATAAAGTTAGGTGCCACATGTAGTTAGGTACATGTAGCCAATCAGGACACAGCACACACAGCACACGTAGTGACCACACACCCCTCAGGCTGGACATCTGGACACAATTTCACTGGTCTACATAGTGTCCACACTGGGTCGAGACCCACTTGCATTTCTTAGCTGGAAATTGTATAGATTACTGTTTTCCAACTGTTCGCATATTTCACTAGGGAAATAATTTTTATGGGTTTATTGCTCCCAGAGGAATGTATAAAACGTGAAAAAATTTAAGGTTCAATGAGAAACAGTCCTCACACCCTGGTGCTGAAACTGCTCCCCCAGCCGTAATGTTTAATTAAACAAACCTTTTCCTGTTTTGTCAGGTGCCTTGTGTCTCTTGTTTTATAAACAGTAAAATCTAATTAGAGCAACACCAGCCAATACTTACGAGATAGCCTGTTTTAGAATTAAAATTAATCATAATTCCACTTTTTCAAGGCTATTGATCTACCACCCTCTGGGTCCCTGGACTAAGTTTATTGAGGACTGGAGTTTTGTTCTAGTCCCTATATTACTAGTCCCAATTTAACTATCAGGGTGGGGTTTAATTTTCATCTGGAGGACACAGAGTGCAGCGACTCCACTAGGCTGTTGGAGCTGATGAAAGACTGTGGTTTCAACCAAGTGGTGGACCTACCTACTCATGTGGTGGGTCATACACTAGATAGTACTTTTGTTAATCCTGATGCTCTGGAAAGGGGAGACTTTCTGCTGCTGTGTTGGACAGACCACCTCTTGGTTCCTTTTAAAGTTACATTACAGATGGCTAGTGGACTGGGGCAGAGTAATATTTATAGCGTCAGGAGATGGAATGAAATTACTTCTGAAAACTAGATGTAGAGTTGAATGAATCCATTGGAATGACTAATAGCCCACTAGAACATTCTGTCAAGGATTTTAGGGTTTGGATAGCTAATGCTATTGATCAGATTTCCCCCTTACCTCTAAAAACTAGAACTAGAACCAGAATATCTGCTCCATGGCTCTCTGAGGATTAGGCAATGCTCAGACGTCAGAGAAGAAGACAAGAGTAGAAATGGAGGTTTACGTCCTCTATAGAAGACAAAAAATAAGCACAAAGACTAGATGCACATGTATAAGTGTGCCATTGTAGCAGCCAAGTCCGCTTATTTTTCAGAAAAAATTAGGTCAGTAACCAAAGCTCCCTAAGGAACTTTTAAAAGTGATTAACAGTCTTACCACCCCACCAGCCCAGCATAATATAGGGAGTTCACAAGGTTTCTGTAATAAGGTGACAGATCACATTAGGGATGAAATCTTGAAGACTGTGTCCTGCTTTATCTTTAAGGAAGATATTCCAACTTCAAACAGAAGTAATGAGGCACTTAATCCTGCCACATTACCAATATATTGGCCTTTCTCCTTATCTCCATTTAAAACGTTAAAGAGCTTCTTCCACAGTTAAAATCTGAGTCTCCGGGTGACCTGTGCCCTCCCAAAATCCTTCTGCTGGCTCTAGATCAGATTGTCGTCTTTTGTGAAAAGGTTTTTAACCAAATTCTTAGTACTGGGATCCTTCCGAGGCCTGGGCAGAGTGCGCAGGGTAGAGCTACGTGGAACTCAGTGAAGTGGAAACAATTCTGCCACGCTACACGGAGTTCTGCGAGCAGGCAAAGTTCTCCATTGTGCCTATTTGCATTGCGTTTGACATCAAACGCAATACGAAGTACGTGCTTGCATTCAAAATATCACGCAAACTGCACCACATGGTTCTCATGAGTGCGGCCATCTTCTTTTTCACTCTGTTTATGATGCTGGGCCTGTTTTTTCATCCAACATCAATCTTTTAAATCCTCCACCCTTATACTTAGTCTACCCCTATTTTTGTATTTATTGTATTAGTGTGCCTTTTTTGTATCTTATTATTTTTACATTTTTAAAATGTTGTTCCTGTTTTTTGTGACTTTTTGTAGTTTTGTATATTTCCCCTTATTTCTTCCTTCCTTCCTTCTGCTCCTCCTGTTTCTTTTCTTCTCTTCTTCACCCTACCCCACACAACTCCATGGCAGAGCAGGGGAACAGCGGCAGCCTACCTTGTGGGTGGTGGCGCTGTCAAGGGGTGCAGCCTCGGCTCATCTTTAGCAAGAAGGAGGTGGCAGCACTATTTTTTATGTGCAGTGCCACCTCCCCTCCATACTGGCAGCAGACGGCAGGCCTGGAAGCAGGGACCCCCTCCGTGGGCATTGGTTGCATTGGGCTAGGGTGCCCTGGTGTTTCAGGGCCACCACCCAGGTCCAGTGCACCACCCAGAAGCTAATGCACCACTGGGTCAATATATTCAACCATGAGCAGGACCTGCTTGACCTGCTAGGTGTCAAGATTCAGGGGCTTGTTGAGTTTTACATTTTTATTGTGTTTGTGTTCTACAATGATAACTTTTTTTCCTGAATAACATGCAGCTTCTCTCAGAGGTAAGTTATGTTTAGTTCACATTAAGAATGTTATTTATTATGTAATCCAGTTAGAGCTAGCCAGGTGCTCAGCACTACATCATCGTACTCGTAGACACTCACTTTGACTGATTATTTAAGACGCGGTTGCAAAACAGACTCTTCTATCCTCCCGTCTCCATGGTGAAATAATGATAGTAGTGGGTTAGCATTCTTTGTGTCTTTATGTAGCTCGTACAGTCCCAAGCAATTTCACGGTGATGCGAGTATACATGTATTGCAAAAAAGGGAGACTGAGTTGGTCTATCAAGGTGGTTGAGAAATGAGAATAGAATAAAAGATCGTTAATTGCAATGCCTTAGTTCTAAATGTAGGGTTTGTTAAGGAAATTTGGAATCAGGATTTTAGGAGTACAGCCAACTCAACAATAGACAATCATACTAGTACCATAGGCGATCTGATTTAGGTACAATGTTATTGCATTTGCCTGTTATTTAATAATTTTGTGGAGATTAATGGTACCACTAATGCTTTTGTTTTTATCTTCTTTATTTCTTACATCAGCACCCAAGGGCAAGAAGAGGGGCACTACATTGGCTTGTGCAGCAGGAGCTGGGGATGCACCTGGTATCCTGCATTGTCTTTGTTTCTGTCTTTCATTGACCCCTTCATTTCTCTTCAATGACTCCGAGTCATAATCAATCATACGCTATACCTCTGCCACTCCATTACGCAAAGCTTTTGGTTGGCTTGACTACCTAAATTTTCTAACATACTGAGAAAATGCCCAGATAGAAGATACTGTAGTGCCCACTGAACTGTTGCAATGTATTGTGGTTGCAGTTGTTTGATTAAAAAAATTAGGAAGAGGAGGTGTACCTGGCATCTAAAAACTGTATACTTTTATTTCTAGCCACACCAACCCATGCAACTAGTGGAGCCGGCTCAAGTTCCACATCTGCCGGAGCAGACCGAGCAGGGGTAGATGTGGTGGCAGGGACGGGCGATGGTAAGTCACATTGCTTGCTTACTTGACAATTACTATTACTTACTAGATACAACGGCGTAGTGATGATCAGATTTGTGACCCTCCCACATTACAGCTACAGCGGTAGCTGGGTTACTTATGGCCTCTCCTATCTGCAACTCAGCAAAAGCACACATAATGTACACTAAAACTGATGGCTTGATGGAAATATGAAAGAACAGAAGGTTAAAAGAAAGGATGGGTGAAAAGAGTAAAAGGAAAGGATGCGTGGGTGAATGAAAAAGGATGCATGGGTGAGTATGGATAAATGGATGGATGCTTTAAAGGATGATTGAAAGAAAGGGTGGATAGTGGGTACTGAATGGATGAATAAAGGATTGTGAATTTGGGTGAAAGACTGGATGAGAGAGAGTAAGGATTAAATCATGGTGGCTATCGGTGAATATAGTAGGAAGAATGAAAGCATGACTGAATAATTCCTTAGATGAATAAAGAAGGGAGATATTCTGTAGAGGAGCATGCTTAGTCCTCATCTACTTCGCTTACTTTTTGTATTTTATTATTTATGGGTATCAAAGCGATGGTTAAAAGTGTGGAGTATTTTAATTTGTGTTCTAATCCCTTGGCTCACTGTATTTGTTAAATGAGGCAGATATTATGTATCCCATCATCATTCATCAACTCCCTCCCTGCCCATGGCATTTCGCACCCAAAACTGATTTATTTTATGCCTGTTCAGATTTTTCCTTTTAGTCTCTTGCTATACAGTGACTGAAAAAGCCAAAGCTTAGACAAATGATGAATTGATGTTCACTGTCTCCACTCTATTCTTCTCTAGCAAAATCTCTACCTACCTGCCTAATCCCTCATCCTTACTCAGCAGTAGACTAAGTAAAGTTTCTTTCCTTTCCTTACTGCCCAGCAAATTCATTTGTTGGAAAGAACTTGTGATGGTGGGTGAGGGCACTGGGTAAAGTGGGACTAGTAAGTGCTCGGTTTGATTTCAAGTTTGGCGTAGGGGATACTCTGTGACAAACATGCCAAATACAATCTATATAGCCCATTCTTTTCCTTGTAGTGCAGTACATCGCTTTCTGCACCGTCTACTTACAGAAGATAGGATGACTATATCTGCATTTTATACATGACATGTGTGACATATCTTATTTATTCATCTGTCTCTTTGGAGTCAGGAAAGAAACCAAGTGAAAGACATTTGGAGAAGAGCAAGGCCATTGGAATTAAAGATAGATAATTGTCAGCTACAGCTGCCCCAGGTCCGGACAGTAGCAAAGTACTCTAAGCACTGTCTAGCATGCCTCCAATTATGTGGCACATCAACTTGTACTCCATAATTCATAATGCCTTACTCATCATGAATGAGAGGTGATTTATTGTTATATTTATGTCTCTGTTTAGCTACTAGATATGCATTTAAAAGAAAAAAATGACTGTTTTTTAAAATCTGGTCTTATTCTGCCTTAATTATTTTCTACCAGAGAGTCAGTGCTTTTTATGTGAGGCTTGTGTAGGTAAAAAAACAAAAATTGGCCCGGTGACTCTCCTAATCATAATCACATCAAATTCCAACATCCATAGGGGACCAGCAATGTAGTGCCACTGTGCCACTCACTACCTATTTTTTGAAGAAGTATTTGTGCAGAGTATTGTTTACAATTTGTCTTTTTTATTCTTCTTTTCCTCAATATAGCTACTCCTGCTCAACGACCACCACCAACCAGGCAGGAGATAGCAGCTCATTTGCAGCAGGAGAAGCTGGGGAACATCCAGGCCAAATATCGGTGGCTGGTGATCCCTGAGGAGGAAGAGACTGAAACAGCTGTCTTAGACCCAGGACCCAGCAGAGCAGCACACGAGTCTCCAGCCTCCTGGCCAGTACATCGCCAGCACCGCCGCCAGCAGTCAGTCACCCTCCCGCTCTAACAGGGCATTGCTCGACCGTATCCTGCAGTGGATGGAGCGCATGGAGAGCCGGCCTGAAGCATTGAGTAGACCTTGGGCCAGCTCCGGACCCATATTGACAGTGCCCTCTTTTAATCCCTTTTTTAAATTTATTTATTTTTTGGTGGGAGGGACGTGTGGGTGGAGAGTGTGGAGAGGGATCTGGGATGGACGTTGGACTTTTTGTTGGACTTTTAGGGGACAGGGTTAATGTTGACCACTAGGGGATAATTGCTCTTGCCTATTTTGCCTACAAATCCTAGTACACACAGACAACACCTTCTTCAGTAGGAACTAATTACTAATTAAACAAGTTCACTCCAATCCATAGTTCTTCTCTTACCTGAATAGATGAAGCGAGGGAGTCTTCTTACTGCAGGGTATTTCCTAAGGTGGCATCTTAAGGGGGTAGTAGTAGCAGGCTACCATGCTAAAAGGGGAGACAGAAGGGGCAACTCCCACCTATGCAAACTCCAACAGCAGGATTAATTGAAGTGTTATCCATCACTGTCAACTAGAGTGAAAGAAAACAGCAAGTTAGTGGGTCATTTATCATAACTTTGGGAAGACTGAGACCAGACTACCACAATGACAGCATTAACCACATAACAAAGAAGACCATATGATAATAAAATCTAGCAATATCAATTTCTTCTGAGCAATGGTGGGGAGCTATAAAACTAAACTTAGGAAATGAAATCATGGAGTCAGGAGAAGTGGGCTCAGAGTCAAGAGAGGATGGACCTGGTGAAGCGTTTATGTAACACACACAAAGCATGAATGATGATGGGGCCGGTGTGGAATATTGCTTAGTGTTAGAAATAGGGTTTCTAGTTGGAAGAGGTATACACCCTTGTTCAAGTAGGGACCACAATCCTCAACAAGGTAAGTCACACACAATCCAAATTATCCTGTGTTCACCTTCTGGTAGCTTCACAATGAGCAGTCAGGCTTAACTTAGAAGGCAATGTGTAAAGTATTTGTGCAAGAAACAATGCAATAACACAGTGAAAACAGCACAAAAATACACAACACAGGTCTAGAATAATACAAGATATTTATCTGATTAAATTAAGGTCAAAACGATCAAGATTTGATAAGAACAAGTTGAAATATCACTTTTGCAATGTTAAGAAGAGCCTTAAGTTTGTCTCTTGTGTGCATAAAGTACCTGGTTTGTGTGAAAATTACACACATGGAGACTGCCTAGGAGGAGATGTGTGGAAAAGGGAAGGTGTGCGTCGGATTCCCAGACACAGCACAGACGATGCGTTGGTTCTTCCCACGCAGCAAGGGCTTTGCGTTGGTTTCCGGGGTGCAGTCTTGTTTCTTCACTGTGATGCGGGGTTCTTTTGATGCGCAGGGATGATGCATGGAAATCCTGGGCGTGATGGACAAAGTCAAAGGTGCTGCGAGTTTCTGTTGCACGGCAGGCACTGCATTGATTCTTCACTCAGGAAGTTGGGCTGCATCGTTCCGGCTCGGCTGTGCGTTGATCCGGAATAGCTATGCATCGAAGTTCCGGTCGCAACGCAGGCTCCATGTTGATCTCCACTCGGCGAGCCAGGCTGCGCCATTCTGGTTTGTCAATGCAGCGATTTTCTCACAGCTGGGCAGGCTGTGCATCATTTCCACCAGGCTGTGTGTCGATTTTTGTTGCACAAGGAGTTTCCTTGAAGAGAGGATGTCTTTTTGGCCCTGAAACTTCAGGAACAGGAGGCAAGCTCAATCCAAGCCCTTGGAGAGCACTTCTCAGCAAAGTCAGAGGCCAGCAAGGCAGCAGTCCTTCCAGCAAAGCAGTCCAGGTGAGTCCTCTGGGCAGCCAGGCAGCTTCTCTTGAGAGGTCGCAGGATCTGGTCCAGGAGTGTCTAAATTGGTGGGGTCAGGGACCCAGTTTATATACCCAAAAATGCCTTTAAGTGGGGGAGACTTCAAAGAGTGGTTTTGAAGTGCACAAGGTCTCCTTTCAGTACATGTCTGTCTGTCAGGGTCCCAGTAGGGGTTTGACAGTCCATTGTGTGAAGGCAGGCCACTAGCCTTTGAAATGTGTCTGTCCCCTCCACCCTTCCAGCCCAGGAAGACCCATTCAGTATGCAGATGAGTGCAGGTGTGACTGAGTATCCTGTGTTTGTGGTTGTCTGGGTGAAATGCTCAAGGAAGCTGTCAACCAGCCCAGCCCAGACATTGATTGGAGACAAGTTGTAAGGCACAGATGGACTTTAAGTGCAGAGAAATGCCCACTTTCTAAAATTATTCAAACTAGCCTGGCTGATGAAGGGTGATACCCTGAAACCGGTCCCAGGATGCTTGTTTCTGGTTCAAGGAGGACCTGACCTGGCACTTCGGGCTGGATTGTTCCCAATAGGGCATATGGCTGGGTCCAAACTGGGATGGCATGGTGAGCAAAAGAATTGATGGATTAAACCCAGATCTGTGACTGGGGGTGAATGTTTGATTGGTTCCGCACTGCGTCCATCATTTGTGTTTGTTTACTTTCTAAAAGTGGCATTTCTAAAATAGTAATGTAAAATCCAACCTCACCAATAAGCAGGATTTTCTATTACCATTCTGGCCATACTAAACATGACCTGTTTACCCATTTCTGATTAGACTCTACCACTCAAACAGTTTATGAGGGTAGCCCTAATGTTATCTTATGAAAGAAGCAGGCCTCACAGAAGCTGATTATGAATTTAGGGGTTTTCCACTACCAGGACATATAAAACATATAGATACATGTCCTGCCTCTTACCTACATAGCACCCTGCCCTGTGGGTTACCTAGGGCCTACCTTAGAGGTGACATATATGTAGAAAAAAGGGAGTTTAGGGCTTGGCAAATACTTTTAAATGCCAAGTCTAAGCAGCAGTGAAACCGCACACACAGGTCTTGCAATGGTAGGCCTGAGGCATGGTTAAGGGGCTTCTTATGTGGGCGGCACAACCAGTGCTGCAGGCCCACTAGTAGCATTCAATTTGCAGGCCCTGGGCACATGTAGTGTGCTTTACTATGGACTTACAAGTAAATTAAGTATGAGCCGATGTTACCACGTTTAAGGGAGAGAGCATATGCACTTTAGCACTGATTAGAAGTGGTAAAGTGTGCTGAGTCCTAAAGCCAGCAAAAATGAGGTCAGAAAAAGGGAAGGAGGAAGGCAAAAAGTTTGGGGGTGACCCTGAAGAGAGGCCATTTCCAACACTCAGGTAATAGAAGGTTAGAAGGTAATGCTGTGAGTTGGTGTTGCTTTCACCACATCCTCCCTAGCAAGTGTGTGATTCATTTATGGTATAAAATTAGGTCACACTTCAATAAATCGCACAGTCCAGGGAAGAGGGTTAGGGGCTTGATGAATGGATGGAAAAGGGGATTTGGAGAAAGGTGTCACAAAGACAAGCACTACACAAAGGAAACCACAGCAATATTTGTTGGGTCGCTAAGCAGGACACCTTCATCAATCTGTTGTGGAAGGAAACAAAGGGATAAGTATGAAACAGTTCAGTTAAATACACTGCAAACAGTCCTTCTGCCTCAGAGAGACCCCAGATAATGTAGCCTAAGTGTTATGTCTTCTAGTTGTGAAATATACAAATTATGGAAGATTGAATTTAAACCACCCAGTTCTAAAAAATGCTGATTGTTAAAAGGAAAAAAATACTGTATTTCCAAATTGGGCAATGCATCTCCATTCTTTTTGGAATGTCCGTCACTCTTGGGTGCCTCTCTGAACCTGCCCGGTAGGTAAGGTGGAGTCTTGAGCTTTCCCCTAGTTTTGTGTGTGCACAAGAGTACTAGGAGAAGACCTGCATATTGAAAAAAAACAGTTGCTGTATTATAGAGTGAAGGAGAAGGACAAAAGGAAACAAGATAAGCTTCATGAGGAGTGAGGAGACTCAAAGGCAGAGCAAAAACATAAAGGAGTTTCACGTTTGAGCCAGCAATGCAGCAAACACATACTCAGCAGCATTTCCAAATCAACTCACCTTTCTCTATTTCACAGTGCTGAGTACTAGACCTCAGAGTCTTCACCATCATCATCATGGGTTTTCTTTGAAGTCGATAACTTTCTCCTTGTAGCTGTTGAGGAAGTCCCGCTCTGAGTCCTTCCATCCTCCAGATTGTGAGTAACTCCGTCCCAGTCCTAAACCGAGCAAGGTAGACCTGTGAAGTGTACTGCTGTTGAAGAACAAATAGAGAAACAGAATTGGAGTATTTTGTGTAGATTTGTGTATGGTAACTAAAGTGGCTAGTCTGTTCTAAGGAACCAGAAAAAAGGAGTGGACCCTGCAGGTAAATTTCACTAAATTTGAAAGGCCAAACACTTTCAGGAAAAAATTATCACCCATCAGCGCCAAGACATTGATAATCATTGGTAACAAGTTCATGGATATGCTGAACTCCCTCCCTCACTGTCAGCCACCACATATATCAGTCATCACTCATACATTCACAATCAATCAATATATCACCAATCATTGGTGCAATAGTTACTTAGTAGTTACCTCTTCGAATCCAAGCACGGTGGTGGAACAACATGGCTCCTCTTTGATGGTATCAACACATTGGAATTTGGCATTGGCACTGCAGTCTTTTAATCAATGATCTTCTAGGACAGCCCTGATAGGTGATGTAAAAAATAGGATAGGCAATGGCATGCAAAGGAGGCAGGCCTTGTCTCCAGTGTCCTGAATGATATGTGGGGGCGTTTTCACTGCACATGGGTCCAACACCAATCTAGGCTTATATTTGACTATACTATGTGGGGCAGCATAAATCTTTCACAAACATAATGTTACACTAGCATTTGTTTTTGCAAAGAAAGAATGAAAAAAAGAAGTTCAGCAAGAAATAATTAAAAGGTTCTATCATTATGGTAGCACTGGCATACTCAGTCCATGGAGAAGAGTTAATCCTCAAACTCTGGTAGTTCATCGAGACGTTGGTCAGCTAACACACTTGATTCTGACTAATTATCCTCTTCCTCCTCCTGTGGTGTTTCGGGAATGGTGTAATCAGGTGGTATACATTGCTGCCTGATTGTGATCATGGTTAATCTCTCCATGTGTTCAGGTGAGAGACTGGTCCTTCTCACTGTTACAAGTGCACCAGCTGCACTGAACATAAATTCAGCAGACATGTTGGCTACAGATCAAGCCAGAAACTTTATTGCCAGCCGGCTGAGCTCTTGCCATTGGTGCTTCTTCCCATACCAATACACCAATGGGTTGTGATTCACATACACCTTTTTCGGGTCATCCAGATATTCCTGGAACATCCTCTGAATGGTCATTGGTTCTGCCACTTGCTCGACCGCTTTTGCCTTCACCTCTGCAGTGGAATTAAGACCTGCCACTTGAAACCAAGCCAATGCAGAGTTTGGGTCTGATTCTTCTGTTGCTGTTGTCACTGTTTTCTTGTTGGTGGGGTTGTCAGATGTGAGACAAGACTGCCCTCTCTGGAAGTTGAAGGCAGCACCCCAGAATTGCAGAGTGGAACTCTAAGTTCCAGTCATTTTTTTCCAATTCTCCTGCTTGCTCAACAATCCACCTCTTGTATTGTGAAATATCCCTTTCAGAAAAAGGAGTGAAAGTGGAAATAACGTTTTTGTAGCATGGGTCAAGTAGGTTGATACAGATGTACTCTTTGGAGGAGATAATGTCATTTTACAGCCTTGTATTACAAGTCAGACAATAGTTTAGGCTCTCAAACAAGGCATGCACTTCTGGGTTTTCGTTTGCACCCCCGAATGCGAACTTTTCAGACACCTTCTTTAGCTGCTCCTGTAACAGATGCAATAACAGGATAGTTTGGCCCAGTGTATTGTCCTTCTTGCTAATTTTCTGCGGGAAAACCTCAAAAGGGAGCAGCATCTGTGTGAGGCATTTGATTAGGCCCCATGTGTCGGCATCCATGGTCATAGCTTTCCCAATTGCATTCCCTCCTCTTTGAACAACAGTCACTGATATGTTTGTACTGCTCAAACAGACGCAGCATATAATAGATTGAGGTCCAACGTGATGGCACCTCCTGTATCAGGGCTTTAACTGGTACTTTGTTATCACAGTGGATAATCTGCAACTGCTTCCTGGCTTTAAAATAATAGCTAAAATGAGTGCACATGCGTCTGCAAGTGGTCAGTATATTGCTGACTATGTCTTCTTTTTTTAAGTAAGTCTTGCACAACCCAACCCGGTTGATGCAGTGTGCCAAATACAGGACCCTGAAATAGACACTGTCTGCCATGGCCTTGACTATGTCACTGCCATTGTCCGAGGCAACAAATTCAATTTGAAGACCTCTGGGTCACAGCCATTCAGACACCTTGCTATTAAATTTGTCCAAGATGTTTGCAGCTGTGTGTGATTTCTCCAAGGCAAACATGGCCACTGTTGCATGCCACCCAATGCTCTTAAAACTGTCTTCAGGTCCAAAACCTGTACATAGGTTTTGTTTTACCCCAACAAAAGAGATCCAGTGTGCAGTGATACACATGTAATCAGTCACCTGACAGCTGGTCCACATGTCTGTTGCCAGGTGGATAGTGTGGACAACACTTTGCTGCAAAGCTTGTCCAACCAACTACAGCACATTTTGATGCAGTGCTGGAACAGCAACCCTGGCAAAATATGTCAGACTTAGAACCTTCCATTTCAGGCAGATGGCTGCCACAAACTCTAAGAATCCCACTGCTTCCACAAAAGAAAAAGGGAGGAGGCCCAGCGCTAACATTTTTGCCAGCTTCCCATTGTAGAAACGTGCCATTGGTTGCGTTTGAAGGGCCCCTCCTGCCTAAACATGCCCATGATAGTAGTCTGGATTTTCTTTTTTTCTGGGGCCACAGACTCGGACGTCTTTCAATAAGTAGAAGGCTGTGGTAGACTCAATGTGCGTCCTATGGCACTTACTATATGCCGTGGTGTCTCACTCTCCATCTGTGCGATTGTGCGGTCACTCAGGTGGGTGATTCTGGTGCATTGCTGGAGACTGGGCTGCTTTGTGTGAGAATTATCTCATCCTCTTCTTCCTCTTCTTCCACAGTTGTAGCTGATGTTTCCCAGCTCTCCTCACCTTCACCACTTGACCAAGTTCAGCCATTTTTTTAAGGTGCTCCTCTCACCCGATTGCGTGACGTTTTTTTCATATGGGTCATCTGTCCTCCAGTACCGTATTGGGAACCAGGCTTACCTTGACGAACACTTGTGTTGCAAATGGAGCATAACGCAATGTTCTGCTCCTTTTGGCTAATCTTTAAAAAAAAAGTCCCAAATGGGGAGGAGTATTTCCCTATTAGGCCAATGCCTGAAGAACAACTGGAAGTAGGTGGGTGTGTTGATTGCCTCTCTGCAGTGCATACTTCTACCGAGGTACGGGTTGGTGTAGGTCTCTGCTGGGGTCTTACAAATATGGGATCTGGCGGTGCTGCCTTGTCCACATCTCTCGGAGCAGATTGGATAATGTCAGGCTCCTCTGTGGCTGTGCCAGCTTCCACCGTGACTGGCTTCATCATTATCCCCCTCATCATCATCCCCTTCCATGACTCTGAGGCTTTTTGGAACTTTTATTTTCTCCTGCCTCTACTGGCATCTCCCGGACTCTACCGGGGTCTTGTCCATATCCCTATCATCATCATCAGAAGTGGTACTTGGAGAAGATGGTGGACTAGTACCCTTCCTTTTTCTTGCTGGAGATCTTGCAGCCAATGATTCTAAAAGAGGAGGCTCTTGCTTGACAGAAAGCTTAATCTCCTGTTCTGCTCCAACTTTGGGAAGATCTACTATTGCTGGCTGCAGCTGCTGTCCACCTTGCTCCGTTTCCTGAAACAATTGAGTACTACTTTGCGAAAGGGACGAATCCAATTCGACATCACTGCTCGTCGGCATTGCCATGATTGCAGTGGCCTCCTGACTGACAGACATGGTCTTGGGTTTGGGTGGTGCTGTTGATGTGGGAGTGCTGCTCCCAGTCTTCTCCCTGCAGTGCAGTGTGGCAGGCAAACATCCCTCGAAAAAGGTTGCAGTTGGCACCCCACTGGCGGAAAGCTGCTTCTTCTCACTGGCCACTTTTTTGGGAACAACTTTCTTTGGGGCCATCTTAGGCTCTACGTTGGCAGGGGCACTAATATGCACAAATGAAAGAGTTTGTTGGACTAAAGTAACTGTACGGCCTTCTCTTTGGCAGTACCGCAGATTACGTATGGTATCCTCTCTTGTTCACCTAAAAAGAAACTAAGCAAGAAAAACATGTAGTTAGTGGAACGTGGCATTGTTGCAGGTTGAAATAGTACAGACAAATGCAATCTTAGAGTGGTTGGTTACTTATGTAATAAATACCAATATAATCAAACATTGTAAAGGCAAACCACACCACCACCACAACATAAAATAACTAACATTTCAAATCAGACAGCACAACAGGCAGATCTAGCTCTTTGCTTTATCTCCATCTGTTTTAAAGTAGACACCTGGGGTAGTCAGAGAGGGGTGCATGGGCAAATGGAATAATGCTTTAAATGGGATATTTGGTAGCTAGGTGGTCCAGGGAAAATGGAATAATCATTAACAAAATGAATTATGCTGTTAATTTGTCTGCAGTGCTTTCCAGCCAGGGTGTCCAGGAGGAAATTGAATCAAACCTAAAGAAACGAATGCTGTAGTGTAGCTGTGCTTCTTTGGTATATGGCTGGATGGATGGAGGAATGGATGGATGGATCAAGGTAAATGCAGAATTAAATACAAAATTAAAAATAAAATATAAAACATTAAATAAAAAAGAAATTAAAATTAAAAATAAAAATAAAAATAAATACATTAAAAAAAATAGTACATAAAAAGCAAAATTATGAAAATTAAAATAAAAAAGAAATGAAAAAACATAACGTAAAAATAAAAATTGAAGTAAAAAATGAAACAAAAAATGAAATAAAAAATTAAACTAGAAAACAGAAAATAAAAATAGAAAACAAAATAAAAATAAAAAATAATAATAGAAAATAATAAAAACCAAAAATAGAAACTTAAAAAACAAATGGTCAATAATTAACAATGTTTGTTTGTAAGCCTATGTCAAAGATACACTGGCTGCATACACCAAATGGTTGCCAGCAAGCCACATGGTCAAACAACAACAACAAGAAGCAAGGAGGCATGGCAAGGGACACTGGCTGCATGCACAAAATGGCTGCCAGCCAGCAACATGATCAAACAACAACAACAAGGAGCAAGGAGACATGGCAAACAAAGGACACATGCAAGCCTATTGCAAGGGACACTGGCTGGATGGACAAAATGGTTTCCAGCCAGCCACATGGTCAAACAACTACAAGGAGCAAGAAGGCATGGCAAAAAAAGGACACATGCAAGCCTATGTCAAAGGACATTGGCTGGATGGATGAAATGGCTTCCAGCCAGCCACATGGTCAAATAACAACAACAAGGAGCAAGGCAAACAAAGGACATGCAAGCCTATAGTAAGAGACGACGACTGCATGCACAAAATGGCTGACAGTCAACAACATGATGAAACAACAACAAGGAGCAAGGAGGAATGGCAAACAAAAGACACATGCAAGCACATGGTAAGGGACACCGGCTGGATGGACAAAATGGCCACCAGCCACATGGTCAAACAAAAGCTGCAAATAAGGAGGCACAGAGAACAAAGAACACATGCAAGCCTATGGACAGAAAATGGTCCCCGGTCACACTACATGGAGAAACAAGAGAAATGGTGGACGATGACAAATACACACACACACTGGCCATAAGTAGCAATGGTGGTAGTAACACTGAAGAAAAATGACCAAGATCAATTCAGCAATACAAAACCTTTGAAAATTAACTGAGCTATAAAAAGTTCACAACACACATCACCCTATACCATCAAATACTACCCCACAACATATACACTTTTTGCAAAACAAATATGAAATGTGAAGAATAGCCAGCATTTTGAATTAATCCAATGCCATCCCTGCCCTAAATAAAGATTTAAAGCATATGCCACTGAAACATTTATTTCATACACTGATGGCTAATAGTGCTGACTCCTACTGGCTAGATGGCCCTTTGGAAATCTGGGCCACATATTAAAATAATATTGCAAATGTTACAGACATGTAGAAAAGGTACTGTGCTGTGCAACAATTTCCTTTAACAAAGGTACGAAATCAATGAAATGCAAAATAAATAACTGTATACCTATACTAAATTCCAGACCACCCACCTCCATAAAATTTAAATATCTAAATAAAGCACAAAGAAATACTGGGGCACAGTGGCGGCCCGTCCTTTAGGGCGGAGGGGCCACGCCCCCCACCCCATGAAGTGTGTCTGTCAGGCTGAACAAAGGTCAGCCTGACAGACACTCTTCATGTTCAGGTCAGGCAGCCAGGAGTGAGCCATGTGCGATTTGCGCAGACTCCTGGCTGCCTGAGCTGAACTTTGCTGGGCTGAGGAGATCACAACCCCTATGGGCGTGACCTCCTCGGCCCAGCAAAGGTGCCTCGAGGCCCTCCCCTGGGTGACGAGGAAAGCGTCACCCATTGACACTCTCCCTGGGCACTTCAGGTTTAAGCCCTGAAGCGCCCAGGGCGAGTGTCAATCAGTGACACTTCGTCACAGAGTGAGGTGGGGTCAGCAGTCTCACTGACCCCATCCCACTCTGTGATGAGGCTGGGACTGCTGCCTTCCCTCATTGGCTGACATTAGGGAAGGCAGCAGTCCCAACCCTCCTGGGACCTGGAGGCTAAAGGTAAGTGTGTGTGTGTATGTATGTGTGTTATGTTTTACATTGAATGTTTGGTGCGCGCGTGCATGTTTGAGTGTTATGAGTGTTGTTAATGGATGTGAGTGCGTGCGTGTGTGAAAGAATTAATGTGTGTGATCTTGTAAAATGAATGTTTGGTGCGTGCGTGCATGTTTGAATGGAATGAGTGTTGTTAATGGATGAGCGTGCGTGCGTGCGTGTCTGTGTGTGAAATAATGAGTCTGTGTGTGTGTGTGTGTGTGTGTGTTTGTGCGTGTGCCCCGCCCACCCCCCTCCCACAGCTGCCGGCCTCCGCTGCTGGGGCATGACCAATCAAATAAGCAACACCCTTATACAACAGTTTTTGAAGTTAGTTGTGTGATTCAACAAAAACAAAGGCCCTCATTATGACTTCAGCGGACTATAACCTAGACCGCTGAAGTACCGCCAGCCTCGAGACCACCAGGGATGGCGGTCATCCGACCACCATATTATGACTGCTGGTGGCTCTCTGCCAGAATTTGGGTGGAGAGCCACCACCAGCCATACTGGCGGGCGGCGGTGCAGTGGTGGCTGCTCCGCTTGCACCGCCATGTCATCACAACACCGCCACGCCTATTACTGGTTGGTAATAGACATGGCGGTGTTGTGGTGACGAGGCAGTGCTGGCAGAGCAGGCCCCAAGAATCCTGTCCCCTCCAAGATGTCCACTGTGTAAAGGTAAGTGCCTGTCTGATAGGGGATGGGAGGTGATGAGTGGTGTCTGCATGTATAGGGGTGTGCGTCTCTGTGATTGGAGGGGGCAGGGTTTGTGTGCGTGTATGTGTGTGATTGTGAGTGTGTGAGTATGTGAATAGATGCGGGGATGGTGGGGATGTGTGAGTGTATGTGTGTGTCTGTATGAGTGCGTGATTGCATGTGTGTGTGTGTGTGTGTGCGGTGCATGCATGTTTGGATGGGTTGGGGGGTCTCTAGGGGCTGAGGGGGGACCGTGACTGTGTGGAGGGACTGGGGTGAGTCGAATACTGGCGACAGGAATGTAAATTCCTGTTGCCAGTATCCTTTCCACCACGGATTTCCTGGCGGTGTTGCCTCCAGGGAATCCCTGGCGGAAAGGAGGATCCTAATACCATTGGCAGTCTATGGTGGACTGCCGGGGTGAAGGTGGTCCATCTTCGCCCCGACGGTCTGACCTCCCAGGTGGTACAGGCGGTGAACTGGCTGCTTTGCAGCTACTTCACCGCCATGGTCATAGTCTTGCGGTCCAGCACTGCCATACCGTCGGCGGTGTTATCGCCACCGCCAGCATGGGGGAGCTGGACTGCCAATGTTATAATGAGGGCCTAAGTCCTTAAATCCAAAGGTATGTCCAGGAGAGTGATCTTTCTACTTCGAAATCCAAGTGAAAAGTGACCAGGAGATGAACAGAGCAGTGGGAGGAGCTGGCTGGACAGGAACAGGAAGTTTGATTCTCTGGCGCACTTCCTTCCTGTTTGAAAAAAAAGGCTTCTCAATCTGAAAAACAAATTGCAGACCATCGGAGAAGAAAATCAAATCTAGTAAAAAATCTCTTTTTGACTAGATTTAGTGGTATCTGGAGTAGAAAATCTAATCCAGAAGCAGTGCGAGCGAACAGAAAGTCTTGTGCGTGCTCTCTAGTGGCCCGGGAGTATCAAGGTCCTCATCTACCAGGAACACCAAAGACGGCGGCAATGACGGCAGTGAGTACTGCACCTAGTACACAGGGGAGGGGGGAGGAAAAAGAGAGTGACACACACCGCAACACCCCCACCCACAACACCATACACATTAACATATCCAGCAACATTACAGATACACCCCGTAACCCCCTGGAAGAACGCAAGGATAAAAGGAATTGAGTCAAACCAGTGATATTTTAGAAATAGGCAGATATACTATGGAGTTTGAAAAACAGTATTTACACAAATATGCAATATGTACAGAAGTCCGTACATTGTCCTTCACAAATGTTCGTGGGCCACTGGGCCAAAAATCATGGGCCAAGCCCACACTTGACTCCTGCCTCAATACGGAGAGAACACTGCAGGGGCATCAGGTAGAAAACACACAGGCACCTCAGGGGGATGGGGAAGGGGGGGCACCTCAGCCGGAAGATGGTACAACGCCACTGCTTCTCGAGGGGGCCCCATGCCTTCAGCGATGTCCTCGGGAGTGCAAAGCCACAGTCTCTCAAGTCTCTCAAGTGGTGGTTTGCCCACTGCTTGGTCCTGGGGAGTGCAAAGCCACAGTCTCTCAAGTCTCTCAAGTGGGTGGTTTGCCCACTGCCTGGTCCTGGGGAGTGCAAGGCCACAGTCTCTCAAGTGGATGCCTGTCTCCACTGGTTCTGGATGGGGCTTGGTGCCCTGAGTGCTTCATCCTGCCAAGGATAGGGTGAGTGGATGCATATCTCCACTGGTTCTGGAGGGGGCTTGGTGCCCAGAGTTCTTCATCCTGCCAAGGATAGGGTGAGTGGATGCATATCTCCACTGGTTCTGAAGGGGGCTTGGTGCTCAGTGATGCAGTTCTTGGGGTGTGCCAGTATACACATTGCCTCGCCTAGGTGTCTGAGGCACGAGATTTGCAGGGAACAGGTAGCATGAGAGGGGGGGCGTAGGGGTAGGGAACAGGTCAAAGTTTGCAAGGAAAAGATTTTTAGACACACTGGGGCGGGCAGAGGGAGAGGGTTTGGGAGTGGTTGTAGGAGGTGTCTGTCTGCTGAGTTTGGGTGAAGGCGCATGGGCTGGATACTGTTGTGAGGCGGATGGCTGCTGGATGGGTGGGTACTTGCGTTTGTGTACTTTGGGAGGAGGGGTCACAGACACACTGGGAGAGGACACAGGGGACGTGTGTATGGTTGTGGGGTGGTAACTGGTTGTGAGGGGTGTGTTGAGATGGGCGTGCTGGTGATGGAGGTAGTGGATGAGGACGTAGTACATGCAGGTGTAAGTGGAGACGCTACTGGGAGGAAGGTGGATGATGAAGAGGAGGGGGACACAGTGGAGGCAGTGGATGTTGGTGTGTCTGCATGGGTGGGTGCTTGTGTGAGTGCCTGTGGGATGATGTGTGGAGCTTGTGTTTGCCTGAGCCACTTCGGTGTGTTGATTTGGGTGATTGCTGGTCTGAAGGTGTGCTTGGGAAAGGCTGGGGTTGAGGGGATTAGAACTTGGTAGAGGAAGTTGGAGTGGGGAGGCTAGACACAGGGACAATGGCTGCCATCAGTGCTGAGGCCAGAGCCTGAAATGCTCTCTGTTGGTCTGCCATGCCAGCGTGAATGCCCTCCAGGTATGCATCTGTTTGTTGCAAATGCTCTCGACACCCTGGATGGCATTCAGAATGGTTGACTGCCCAACAGTGAGGGATCTCAGGAGGTCAAAAGCCTCCTCACTGAGGGCAGCAGGGCTGACTGGGGCAGGGCCTGAGGTGCCTGGGGCAAAGGAGATGCCCACCCTCCTGGGTGAGTGGGCACGGGAAACACGCTGAGGGGCTGCTGAGAGGGCAGTGCTGGTAGGGGGTGTGGCGGCTGTACATGTTGATGGGGTGGGCACTGAGGTGTCCGCCACCGACAGGGAGCTTCCATCGGAGGAGGAGTCGCTGTCTGTGGTCTCCCCTCCTGTCCCCGTCGTGGTGCTCCCCTCGCCCTCCGTCCCACTGGTGCCCTCACCCTCTGTGGATTCGGCCTCCAGGTCCATGTGGGATGCAGCTCCCTCTGTCGCCGGTGCCTCTGCTACTCCGCCAGATAATGCTTATGCACAGAAGGACAGGGTGACAAAACAAAAAGGGGGGGAGAGACAGAGGATACACTTGGTCAATGCCAGCAACACCACTACCGTTGGTGTACACAACACACAGGGAACAGCCCTATGCACTAGGCCATGCCCAACCAGTTACTAAGATAGTCACCAGCCCAGGGGGTACAATGCCTAACGCCATCAGCTGCACCCCAGAAACCCAAAGGACCCTGCCCAGTAGTAGATGCCCACTAACACCATTGGGTAGGTGTGCTTCAGAGCCTGCCAAACAAGGGACCTACCCTGCCACCTTTGCCCTGGCCTAGGGGCACCCATAGCCCTCACCCAGGTAACTCTTAACGTGCGCACAGCAGGAGTCAGATTCGGTACTCACCCCGTTGTGGCTGCTGTGATGCTTTCAAGCGCCCATCTACTCCGGATAGGCCACCGCCAGGATGCGGAACATCAGGGGGGTCATGTTGCGACAGGCACCCCTTCCTTGTTGGGAGGCCAGCCCCAGCTGGGCCTCTGCCGTCTTCTTTGCCAAGTGGCGCAGGTCCTCCCACCGCTTGCGGCAGTGGGTGCTCCGCCTGTCAAAGACCCCCAGGGTCCGCACCTCCTTGGCAATGGCACGCCAAATACATTTTTTCTGGTGGGCACTGACCTGCAGGGAAAAGACAGCAGAAAAGGGAATTAGTCACCCGTCTGGACCGTCACACTCATGGCCCACAAGATCCCTCCCATCCCCTGATGCACATACATTGACCACCTTACATACAGCACTCTGGCCAGGACGCATCAGCCCCCCTACATGTGGCTTACACACACAGCACTCCAGACATTTGTGGCCCACGCATCATGCTCACAGTGTACTCACATGTTTGTCTGGAGGACCGTAGAATAACGTGTACTGGGGTAGGACCCCATCCACCAGTTTCTCCAACTCCTCTGCAGTGAAGGCAGGGGCCCTTTCCCCAGACACATGAGCCATTGTCGCTTCCAGACAAAGGTCACAGCAGCACTAGCAGTGTAGGTCCTCTCCTGTTGATGGGCAGATAGCAAGTGAGTGGGTAGATAGAAAATGGTGGTGACGTCTGCGGCGGTGCATACCGTCACCGCCGGCGTACATCGCCATTGGCTCCTCGAACCTATAGGGCTCAATGATAAACAATGCGGAGTTGCACGGCGGTCATTGACCGCCTACCGCGACGGCACACAATGCCAGTGCAATTACCTCATTTCCACTTGTCACTCCTCACAGGTCAGGCATCCGCCATTTCAGGGGGCCACAGGGCCTGGCACCTAACTGCGTCACAGCAGACATTGGCACAGCAACTGATTTTCAGATTCAGATTTTGTTTCTGTAAAGTTAATAAATCAGCATTACTGCAATAGATGTGGAAATAAGACCCTATGCTCACCATTCTCTTCCATAGATATCAACCACTGAGGCAGAATATGAGATGGTGTTATCCTCCAGTGTACAGACCCCCGGTGAACCTTGCAACAATGGAGGACAGACACATTATCATTACCTACGGACTTGATCGTGCCACAATCCAGGAACTGTGTGCCCAACTGGAGCCAGACCTGATGTCAGCTATCCAGCAGCCCCAGGTATCCCCCCTCTAGTTCAAGTCCTGTCAGTGCTCCATTTCCTGGCAAGTGGTTCCTTCCAAACAACAGTGGCCATGGCATCAGAGATGTCTCAGCCAATGTTCTCTAACGTGTTGACCAGAGTGTTGTCAGCCCTGCTAAAACACATGCACAGCTACATTGTTTTCCCCCAGGTTGAGGATTTGGCCACAGTGAAAGCTGACTTTTATGCCCTGGGACATATCCCCAACCTCATAGGTGCCATTGATGGTACACATGTGGCATTTGTCCCCCCGGAGAAATGAGCAAGTTTTCAGGAATAGAAAAAGCTATCACTCTCTGAATGTGCAGATGGTGTGTTTGGCGGACCAGTACATCTCCCATGTGAATGCCAAATACCCTGGCTCTGTGCATAACACCTTTATCTTGAGGAATAGCAGCATCCCATATGTGATGGGTCAACTCCAGAGGCACCGGGTGTGGCTAATAGGTGAGCCCAAGGTCCCTACCCAGTATATATTGGTGTATGGGGTTGTCCCTAAGGGTAAGTGTGTGTCTAACAGGTATCCCTGGATATTTGCAGGTGACTCTGGTTACCTCATGGCTACTGACCCCAGTGAGGAATGCCAGGACAAGGGCAGAGGAACTTTACAGTGAGGCACATGGGTGTACAAGGAGGATTATTGAAAGGACTTTCGGCCTCCTGAAGGCCAGGGTTTGGTGCCTCCATCTGACAGGTGGATCCCTGTACTACTCACCCAAGAAGCTGTGCCAGATCATCGTTGCATGTTGCACAACCTGGCCTTGAGACGCCAGGTGCCTTTTCTGCAGGAGGATGAGCCTGGAGAAGGTCTTGTGGCAGCGGAGGAGCCTGTGGACAGTGAGGAAGAGGAGGCAGAGGAAGAAGATGTTGACAACAGGAGCAACATAATTCAGCAATACTTCCAGTGACACACAGGTAAGACATTGCACGTTCCATTTACATTTCAGTTATCTGTTGGACATTGTACAAGGCAGCCTCTTACCCTATGTCTCTGGCCACTGACTGTACCCTTTGCCATCTCTATTTTCAGATCCCTGTGCCCCACTCTGGCTCTTGCTATGTGTACTGCTGCCCATCCAAAGGTCATTAACAAGTATATTTCACTGTACATTTGAGTTGCAATGCTTTGATTATGTTTTACTAATACATTTGTGAATCATTTGACAGACTTCAGATTTGTATTTGTTCCAAGGGTGTTTATTTAAGTGCTCATAAGTGGAGGGGGACGTGCAATGAGCTGGGGTGATGGTGGAGGAAGGTCCAGTTAGAGTCCAGGTGCATTGTCCAAGGGGGCATGGGAAGTGGAGCAATGGCAGTTCAAGGTGGACAGGGTGACAGAGTGGGACAGGAGGGTGACAATCAGGAGAGTCTTATTTCCTGGCGGGGGTCTTGGCAGTGTTTTCTGGCTTTTGCCTGGATCGCAGGGACCATTTGCAGGGTGGTTATCCTTCCCCAGTGGGTGGGTTGCCGGTGGCCTGTTGTTCCTGTGGCAGTGCCTCCTATCCACTAGCGCCGGCAGAGGTGGAAGGCTGTTCATCGGTTTGGCTAGTATCAGGGGTCCGTTGTTGTGCCACTGCCTCCCTCATGGTCTTGGCCGTATCAGCCAGCACCCCTACAATGGTGACCAGGATGGTGTAGATGTTTGTTAGGTCATCCCTGATCCCTCCTGCAGCCACTGGGTCTCCTGCAACTTGGACAGTATCTGGCCCATGGTCTCCTGGGAATGGTGATATGCTCCCAGAATGTTGGAGAGTGCCTGGTGGAGAGTGGGTTCCCTGGGCCTGTCCTCCCCCTGTCGCCCAGCAGTCCCCCCAGCTTCCCTGTTGTACTGTACCTCTGTCCCCTGAACCGTGTGCCCACTGCCACTGACCCCAGGTCCCTGATTTTCTTGTGTTTGTGGGGTTGCTTGGGGTCTCTGTGTGGTGGACACACTGCTGATTGACGTGTC